>NW_028270150.1:53286377-53586377 GCF_037043375.1 Chiloscyllium plagiosum
GGAAATATTAGCTTCTCTCAAAGATGGTGGTAGGCATTCATGCATATAGTGATTGTACATCTCCAACATCGGCCCTGACAGAATCCCTATAAACCTCACCCGGAAGACCATCAGGGCCAGGCGCTTTCCCACTCTGAAGTTGCCTAGCTGCCTCCTGTATTTCCTGAACACTCTAAGGAGAGAGGCCTGTTCCAAGGTTACCCCTGGGAGGTCCAGGTTCTTAAAGTCTCCATTTTAGCCCTCCTGTCTTAGCAACCTTCAGACCGATACAATTCAGAGTAAAAGCTCCGAAAAGCTTCATTAATCTTTTTAGCATCGTATGTAAGGACCCTGGCACTGTCTCCGATTGCAGTAATGGATTGGGGAGCACGCTTTTTCCTAGTCCGGTACGCTAAATACTTCCCTGGCCTATCCCCATATTCGAACAGCCTTTGTCTAGCAAAAGCAAGTTCTTTCTTTGCAAGGTTAGTGAAGGTTTGTAGCTCAGGTTGAGGTTTAGGGTGTAGGTTTGCTCGCTGAGCTGTAGGTTTGATATCCAGATGTTTCATTACCTGGCTAGGTAACATCATCAGTGGTGACCTCCAAGTGAAGCGAAGCTGTTGTCTCCTGCTTTCTATTTATCTTTCTCCTGGATGGGGTTCCTGGGGTTTGTGGTGATGTCATTCCTGTTCGTTTTGAGAGGTTGATAGATGGTATCTAGATCGATGTGTTTGTTTATGGCGTTGTGGTTGGAGTGCCAGGCCTCTAGGAATTCCCTGGCATGTCTTTGCTTAGCCTGTCCCAGGATAGATGTGTTGTCCCAGTTGAAATGGTGGTTTTTTTCATCCATGTGTAGGGCTATGAGGGAGAGAGGGTCATGTCTTTTTGTGGCTAGCTGGTGTTCGTGTATCCTGGTGGCTAATTTTCTTCCTGTTTGTCCTTCGTAGTGTTTGTGGCAGTCCTTGCATGGAATTTTGTAGATGACGTTGGTTTTGTCCATGGGTTGTACTGGGTCTTTTAAGTTTGTTAGATTTTGTGTTGGTGGGTTTGTGTGCTACTAGGATTCCGAGGGAATCCTGTCTGGCTGTCATTTCTGACTCGAACAAACAGCCCTACTAACCATCAAACCAAAATTCTGGGTCCGCTACATAGATAACACCTTTGTCATCACAAAAAACGAAACAAGCTAGAGACATTTAACATCATCAACAACACCCTCCTAGGCATAAAGTTCACCAAGGAGGAAGAAACTGACAACAAACTCGCATTCCTGGATGTTACAGTCGAAAGAATGGACAACGGAGAACTACAAACCTGCGTATTCAGAAAACCGACAAACACTGACCAAATACTTAACTACACCAGCAACCATCCCAACACACACAAACAAAGCTGTATCAGAACATTATTCCAACGAGCCACCCCACACCGCAGCACAGACGAACTTCGGAAAACAGAAGAACCACCTATACAACGTGTTCAAGAAAACGGATACTCAAAAAACACAGTGCGCAGATTCCTCAGGAACAAACCACAACAAGCAGACCTAACACAGCCAGAAACCCTAACCACCTTACCATACATCAAAGGTTTCAGAAATGACAGCCAGATTCTTGGCCTTAACTTCTGAATTGAAAATGTGTTGCTGGAAAAATGCAGCAGGTCAGGCAGCATCCAGGGAACAGGAGAATCGACGTTTCGGGCATAAGCCCTTCTTCAGGAATTTCTGAATATACTGCCGTGTGATCAGAGATAGCTATATTCCCAATTTTGCAACCCATAATTAAATCCAGAAGGGCCGAGGGAGCCAGAAAGAGATCAATCCTCATGTCACATTTATGTGGGTTTGTAAAAAAGGTCAAGTCCCTACCGGTAGGGTGAAGACATCTCCAAATATCCAACAGCTCCAACTCCTTAAATACGTCAACCACCTGCTTGGCCTGCAAAGAAATAGTTGGGGGCCCACAAGGCATCCTGTCCAGTGTCGGATCCAAAAGACAATTAAAATCCGCCCCACCCCCCCTAATAATAATGTGCCATGTTCCAAAAACACTCAACTTCGAGAAAGGAAGAGAAAACATGGGGAGAGAGATCAACTTAGAGAAATCACTATTGAAAAGATTGAGGGAATGGCTGGAGGACAGTAGACGTTTAAAATGCCATATTCCTCCCCATGTATTAGGGCTTTAAGTATCACAAACTGTCCCTGCTCCTCTTTCACCTGCTCTAATAATGTGAGCGGCAGATTTTTCTGGATAAGTACCGCCGCTCCCCTACTTTTAATAGTAAAGGATGAAAAGAATACCCGGTCATAACCCCCCGTGGTAATTTCAGGTGTTCCCCATCTTCAAGATTGGTTTCCTGCAACAGAGCGATATCAAGGCGAGAAAGCTCTTTTTTTTTCTCCTTTTAACAGGTGAATGACTTCCCTTAATGTTACAGGTGTACCATTTAATAAAACACTTAACCATATCCCCTTTCAGAGACCCTTGAATGCTGGGAGGGAGAACCCTGCTTACAAAGCACAGAGCATAAGTAAATAAGTCTAAGAGTAGTTTTTGTACATAGAATTCTATCATAACTATAAAACAACTATTACTGCCAAAAAACTACAAAGAAAGCCAACTATAAAACTTTGAATGGAAGACTCTTTCCCTGTGCCCATAGGGGGCACTCACTGTACCCATCCCCTCCTTCACAGCTCCTTCTTCAAACCCGACTGTGCCCCAGCCTTAGGCCAGAAAATAAAACCAAGGAGATGATCCTTAAATCAACAGAAAAAAGACAGTCAGGATGAGCACTCCACCCATCCCTGGCTTCATGACACCCCTAGTTGTGACTAAAAGAGAAACAGAACAAACACAAAGGGGGAACAACAAAGAACATTCACAAAAATTCCCATCAGAAAATCCAGTTATTTTAAAAAAAAAGGAAAAACTTTTATTCCAAGGTCTTTCTCTCCCCCCCCCCCCCCCCCCCCCTTCGAAAAAGAAAATTATTAGGGAGAAAGGAAGAGAAAACATGGAGAGACATTAACCGTATTCTTCAGGCCAATCCGTCTATTTTAAAGTGTCCACAAAGCTTTTAGTCTTATCAGCCAAGTCAAGTGGTCGATTTTCGAGGCCGTCAATACGGTTTTGCAAGGTCCGTGCCTCTTACTTCAGCATCTGGATCTGACTGGATGAAGACTCCATTGCAGCTTCCGAGGCCTTAGTTTGACCCTCCACCTCATCCAGCCTCTCCCCGAGGCCCTGGATCTCCTGCTCGTGCTTCTGCAGCATAGATGTGATAGGTTGGATCTGGGCACAAATCTCCCCACGGATCTCCTCAATTGCAGCCCCAACCTTCAAGATAAGTCTCTCTCCATCGCCGCAGCCAATTCCTGTGAGTCTGTCAGGTCCCCGGGGGGTTCAGGAGGGGCTGCTGTTGCTGCAGTCTCTGGTATGCCTGATGCTGTAGGGGAGTGTCCTCCCTGCTGCTGTTTGCTCATTCCTTTTCCCTTTGGCATCCTTCCCACTCCCAAATATTAACAAATGTGTTCTGTCAGGTTTTAAGCTAATAATTCCGCCACATAAGTTGGCCAGGGATGACAAAAAACACTAGTATGCCTTGGCTGTTAGGCAGAGCTGTCCTGTCCACAGCAGTTCTACAGAATCGCCGCCATCTTGCCGAGTCCGCTCTGAGCATGTTAATTAGAAAAAAAAATCTAAGGTGAAGCCTAGAGACCAATTTTATGTGGTACACTGGCTGCTCATTTTTGTCACTTGCAAATTGCTTTAGTGACTGCATTATAACTTGGATGCTTCATAATAGCAGGTTGGCTGGACATGCACTGAACAGATTTCCAGTGGATTGAGGTAAGACATGCTCCTTTATTTGATTTGTGTGTCTTTTCAGGGGCAGGTACTGAAATCGCAGATCCTAATCCCACCATGACCTCTCCAGCCAGCAAGTGTCCAGAGCTCTGGATCACAGTTTGTGAGCCCATTATTGATGTAACCCTCCCACCACTGTCCTGGGCCCTGTATACTGTAGGGGGAGCTCTAATGAAATGGCTCTGCACTGCCTTTTCACCCTTGTTCAAATCAAACAATCCTGGGTCTGAGAAAAATTGGCACTTTGCTTCCAACTTTGTGAAAAATATGTAAGAATCTGGGAAAGGTGCTGATTGCTCAATTTTCAGTTGGTTCTCAGGACCTATTTTATATTCCGGGAAGGAAGCAATCTTGGTAGCTCTGAAAGAAAGACAATTTATAAGTTCATCTCCCCTCTTCCCTCAGGCACTAGCTTCTTGGATTGTTGAAAATGCTTTTCAATCTTTGCACTTGAGGCAAAAGGTGTCAATGATAAAGCAAAATGATAACACTGAATTTGGAAACTGTCATGGCTTTGATTGTAAATTTGTCATTTTTATATTTTAGAAATTTTAAACAAAGTTGTTGATTCTGAAAAGAATAGCTTATTCTGTGATTGCTAATAGCCAAAGCAAGCCTCCATTTTTACCAATCTGCAGCCTGTTGCACAGTAATTGGGAACCATGGAAACAACTGTAGGTACCAAGGTTTATTGCCTGCCTGGATCTAACCTGATCTAATAAATGTTGTAATATCCAGCAAATACTAAAGCCTTGTTATTTGCTGTAGTTTGACATGATATTTTTTTCAGTCTGCAGTCAAGTGATAAATAATTGGTGAAAACCGCATTCAACTAAATGGTTCCTTTTTTCTTTAAGATATTCTCTCAAATATCTTAAATATTCTCCCATGCACTTGAATAGAGTCATAGAATCATACAGATATACAGCATGGAAACAGACCCTTCGGTCCAACCCGTCCATGCTGACCAGATATCCCAACCCAATCTAGTCCCACCTGCCAGCACCCAGCCCATATCCCTCCAAACCCTTCCTATTCATATATCCATCCAAATGCCTTTTAAATGTTGCAATTGTACCAGCCTCCACCACTTCCTGTGGCAACTCATTCCATACACGCACCACCATCTGCTTGAAAAAGGTGCCCCTTGGGTCTCTTTTATATCTTTCCCCTCTCACCCTAAACGTCCAGTTCTGGACATCCCCACCCCAGGAATATTAGAAAGGTCTTCTGAGAAAAACAAGGGTTGGTCTGCCATCTTTTGTGGACCTCACTAAATATTTGATAGTGTGAGCAGAGGCTATCCTGTGGATGGAAACCCCTTCAAAACAGTATCCTGGCAGCTGTGGCCATAACTTGCTTCAATACTTTCATGAGTTTTCTGAGATTGCTGCCATCTTGAGACGTCTGTTATCCTTGCCCCAACTGTAATGGCTCCCTCCTCCTCTCCCAGTGGAGTTGCTGGCAGGACAATACTGTTGTATCTCCCGTTGTCCAGATTAGCTGTGCTCCTACATGTGGTCTCTTAACTGGGTATCTCTGTGGGATTAGGTAGTCAGGTGCCACCAGTGGGTTAGGCATCTGCCTTTTCGATTGTACTCTTAGAAAGTCTTAAAAGGTCATACAGTTTTGCTCCATGAAATACCTTTCTCGCAGATTGCAAGCATCACCACTGAGGAGATGAAGAATCTATTTTGGAAGAATCTTGAACAAAGCTGGAGGCTTGGAAACTAGCACCTCCACAGTGAGTGGAAAGGGTTCTGTATTTGATGCTGTACTGTTGCCTGTAAAACCTTTTGAGGACCCACACAAACTATAGTCATGAGGCTTGAACTTAGCTTTCAAGTTTTCTTTTTCCTTGGATTGCTTATTTACAGCAATTTCTAGCTCATGGTGATTGTGTATCTTGAATCATTGTTATTTGACTCTTGCATGATGATTTCATCTGAATTATAAAATGTGTACTTCTTAAAACCAGGTTTTAAATCTTATCTGAATAACCAAACATGAAGATGGGCGGTATTACTAACTTTGAAAAGTCAATGTACAAATATTAATAACCTGACTTTGTAGATTTTATTAGGTGGCTGTCGCTTGGAAAGTCTTTTGACAAACAGGGACATTAACTTCATTATCTTGAGTTCTAAGTGTCAAAGGTTTTGAGTTGTACCCTGTGACCAGGAGAGTCATCACCTTTTCTCAGTAATGCATAATTGAACCTTTGATCTAGACATTCTGCGGATTAATCAGTCAAGAATGTCAGCTGCCATAATTTTAGTAATTTTTTTTGAATGAAGTGTTAAATCGCTTAAAATAAAGCTTACAAACTCACATGATTTCTGAATCAAAATGTACTCCAGAGTCCTAAGCCCATTATCCAAGCTGACACTCTGCTGCTGTAGGGAGAGTGCTGCATGATCAAGAACGTTGTTTAGGATGAAATGTTACACCAAAGGCCCAACTAGGCTCTCCAGTGCACATAAAAAAATTCCTTGGAACAGCACAGGAGCTCCCCCTGGTCCTAGCACACTCACTTATTTTTCAAACAGTAAAGAAAAGTCTGATTATCTGGTAATTATTTCATTGCTGTTTGTGGAGCTTGTTATACACAAATTGGTTGCACCATTTTTGATATAACAGTGATTACATGTCAAACTTTAAGAACTTCATTTGCTGCTTTGTTGGAAAACATTTTGGAAAATTTGAGGTTTTGAGAAGTGCAAATCTTTCCAACGCTGTGCAACTGCCCTCTCTAAGCAACTGGAATTTTACCTAATGTATGAATTTGTCCAAAACTAGAGGTATTGAATATAAGAGTCTAACAGATCCAAAAGGAAAATCTGAAAAATGTTCTTTATCCAGTGAGCGTTTAGAGTCCAAATCATGCAATCCTAAGGAGTATTGGAGTGAATAGTATTGATGAATATAAGGAGTAGCTAGATGAGCATTTGACATTGTGGAAACGCTATGGTGATTATATGAAGAAGTGTTAGAAACAAAACTCACTTATAAGTCAGCCGGAGACAAAGCCATGGAAACAAGGACAATTTATTACGAACTTGCAAGTCTGGACACCCCGCTAGCCTGGCAAAAAGTGCAAAGATATCAGTTATGCAATCATTTTTATACAGTTTGCGTGTTGCAGGCTCACATCCCTTTCCCTATTCTTAGGCTATCATAATCATTTATTTCATCTCATTCTCTTATTTGGCCTTTACTTGTGACTAACTTTAAGATAATTACTTCACTTGTTTTTCTCTTTCCTTATCTATGTACCAGGCTGTCCTTGGATGTCTGTATTCCTTGTTCTGTTACTATAAGTTTTATTGTGAAAATGCCCTTACTACTACTTTTGTGCTGAAAATGTGTTGCTGGAAAAGCGCAGCAGGTCAGGCAGCATCCAAGGAACAGGAGAATCAACGTTTCGGGCATAAGCCCTTTTGTGGTCAGCTACAACACTTCATAGTTATTTCCTAGCTTAAAGAAAATAGTTTTAACACTACTTCTTTAAAAGACCCCCTATATTCATTAAAGTCTTAGCCTTAAGTATACTACATGCTACAAGAATTCCATGACTGTTTGTATAATGTCTCACCCCTTCTCCCCCCCCCCCCCCATCTACAGAAATTACACTCCACTAGCACTTACAACAATTACATAGCTATATCGCCTGCAGAAAACTACATTTCTTTCTTCCCACAGAAGGGTAGGAGGATGCTTATGTGGTTCACAAATACCATGCTGTAGATTAAATAAGCAATTGAGAATGAATGGCTTATTCTAATTATATAATGAAAAGAGAATTTATATACAATCGAAGCATGTGAAATATTTTTATATACATTATTGCAGGTTTATGATAGTAATATAATATCATCTGTGCTGAATGATCATGAAAAATAGTAGACTCCATGGAGGTGAAAAATTGGCAGCTGGATCCAATTCTAAGATGAAAATAGGATGCTGGAGAAACTCAGTAGGTCTAGCAGCAACTGTGGAGAGAGAAACAGTTACTGTTTAGAGTCCAATAACTTGTCTTTGGACCTGAAACAGTGATGTAATGACTGATCACTTTTAAAAGGCTTCAAATGTTCTTGAGCTAGTTTCTGTATGACCATGGCAGCTGCAAGGCTGCTCTGACAGATTTCTAGAATAGCACATTTGGAACAGGACAAGATGTGAATGCTAAAAGGTACCATTCGAAAACATATTTAGTTGTGTTTAGAAAACCTGTGGAAAGTGAAGTTGAGAATGGCAGGAAAGAGGATGTGTTTTTGCTGCTTCCTTCTGCCCTCCCCCTCAGTTGTTCCCCACGTATCTGTGGGCAAGGGACTGTGATAATGACAAAGTTGGGCAGCATGTTACAGTCCAAAACAAAACCATAAGATGCACTCCACTGAGTACTGCAGGGTTCCTCCAGTGTTGCAGACAGCAAGGCATTGTTTATAAGCTCCAACAGTGTGATCGATGACACTTCATACAGCAGTTTGACTCTCATGTGCACACTGCCTGCCCACGTATGTTCTGATTGTGCAGAGGAACAAGAGGCAAGCCATGAAAATCAGGAAGAAGCTACAACAGTACAAAGTTACTAACATTAAATGGAAGCTGTCTAAAAAAAAAAAATGCTTAGTCCAAACTAAGTTTGAAACTCAACTGAAATATCCTTGCATTACATAATGTTTGGGAAAAGCAGTTGTGATCAAAGAGAACTGTATATCTCAGATATAGGCCAATTGACCTGTCAAATCTATACTAGCTCTTTCAAAGGTCAATTTAACTAGTTTAGCTGCCCTGCAGTTTCCCCATATCCCTGCAGTTTTTCTGAGACAAATAAACAAAGCTGTAACGAGATTAAATTTTGGGAAGGGAGATATCAATATTTATTAATTATAGCAAAACTACTTAGGGATAATTCAGCATTTCTAAACTTTTTTAGTCATTATCTTTTAATCAGGTCTTGCTATCCGAGAGTAATATGGTAAAAATTGAAAGTTCATTGCAATTTCTTATTTGGAAATAACCAATCCTTTGCTGCAACAGTTACAATTTACATGAAAGCAGCAAATGCACTAGGTACTGGAGGATGTATCCTATTTTTGTTTTTGTTACGAGAACGACAAGACTTTTTTTTTAATCAATCCTTGCAAGTTAACTGTAGTTACTTGAATTGTGACATTGATCATAAAGTACTAGTGATCATACAATTCACTTGGTACTGCAGTAATTTACCCCAGGCGGTTACAAACAACTGGAGAGTGGAAATTGTTGGTTGAATGTTCCAAATCCAGTTTGTGATGGAAATAAATAACCTCTTAGTTTGTTTTTAAATAATCCATGTTAGAGAGTAGCACACAACTGTATGAAATATTCTTTGATTTTAAGTTGAGATATACAAATCTGGATTAGACATGCTCATTTAGGTCATCCGAAGGTGTGCTGCATGTACAATACTTAATTTCCAAAATTATGGTGCTTTATTGATGAGGTAACCTCTCCAGGGTCACAAACACAACTCCAAACTGCTTGCACAACATTCAGTTACCCAGTCTTGGAATTATAATTACCCTCACCTCCTGACTCCTCAAAGCTTAATCACAATCTAGAAGGCACAAGTGAGGAGTGTGATCAAATATTGTACCGGTTGGTTGCAGAAGGTGCCTGATGATATCCAAGACAAAGCAGCCCACTTGATTGGCCTCAAATATACAAACATTCACTCCCTCCACCATTGATGCACAGTAGAAGTTTGTACTATCCAAAAGATGCACTGCAGAAATTCACCAAACCTCCTTAGAGCAATTTCCAAATCCCCAACCAATTCCATCAAATGCACAAGGGCAGCAGATGCTCGGAAACACCGTCGCCTGCAGACTCCCCTCCAAGCCTGTCACCTTCCTGACTTGGAAATATATCGCCAAATCTTCAATGTCAGCTCAAAATCTTGGAACTCACTCACTAACAGCATTATGTGTCTCCTCACAGCATATGGACTGCAGTGGTTCAAGAAGGCAGTTCATCACCATTATCTCAAGGCCACTAGGGACAGGTACTACATTCGGACCCAACCAGTGAGGCCCACGTACCATAAGTGAATTAAAAATAGATTCCTTCACTGTTGCTGGATCACAGCCTGGAACTCCCTCCCTTATGTGTACTTGCACCCAGTGGATTGCAGTGATTCAAGGAGGTGGTGACCATTATCATCTTAAAGGCAGTTAGAGTTAGGCAACAAATACCAGCTTAACCCACATCCTAATAAAGAACTTTTTAAAAACTCAGTCTTCAGTTTTTCCCTTATTATCTCTCACTCCCCTGTACTCCTTACATCTCTCTACCTCCATATCCACTCGGTTTACTATTTTCATAGCCTCTTTAATCAAGGCACCTGTAATTCAATGGTTTTCAATACTGACATGACTATCTTTAACCACTTCCTTCTATCCCCCACTTGCACAGTTGCCTCTAAGTAATCACATTTCCTTATATTTGAGGTCTGTGAAATAGATGATTCCACAAGTCACTTACAAATGCACTTTTACCCTTACAACTGCTTTGCTTTTGGTCTTCCTTTAACATGCTGTTTTAAAGCTGTTGGTCTGCTTAACTAGTGCCTTGCTTTCGTCATTTTATATCCTATTCTCATCAATTGTTTCTTCTCCTGTTTCAGTTGTTACAGATATTCACGTTTTCAAGTCCAGCAGCTCCTTGTGTAAGCTTAACTGGCATGCAACTGCTTTAGCCATATAACAAGTTTTACCTCTCCATCCTGTGCAAAAACCAAATACTACTTCAGCATTATCCTATCAATCAAATGTATTCCGTGAAATTGTTTCTCCTCTGTCAACTAGTTCCTTGAGCCCCTTCCCTTATTCCAGCACTGTCACCACCCGCACCCCCCCACTCCCCACACACCAACATATACAAAGAGGCAAAAACAGAAATTGCTGGAAAAGCTCAACCGGTCTGGCAGCAACTGAATTCTGAGGAAGGATCACCAGACCTGAAATGTTAACTCTGATTTCTCTTCACAGATGGTGCCAGACTTGCTGAGCTTTTCCAGTAATTTGTTTTGTTTCTGATTTGCAGCATCTGCAGTTCTTTTAGTTTTTGTGTGGTCAAAGAGACCTCACAGTTTCTTTGAATAATATCATTCTTCATGTCATTCAGCTGTCTAATCTGCTGTTACACATCCACTAGTCCACTAAGCTAAAAGGCCCCTCTTCAAAGTCACAAATAGCATACTTGGTGACTGTGAATTGTGTTGCAATACCTTTTTTGTCTTCCTCTTCCTTAGCCTTTTTTACAGACATTTGACCACAGCATTGTCTTCCAAATGCACACTTCCACTTTCCAGTTCAGTGGGACTGTCCTTGCTTTGACCCATTCTTACCAGACTGTTTGCAAGCTCAGCATCCTTCTTGATCTAGAACCGCCAAAGGTTGCTGCCTTCCATCTTCATTACATTGCCTGTTTCCACCTCGATAAGGGTCTTGTGCTCCTGAAATCTTCATCCAAGGTGCTGTCACTGCCAGCCTTGGTTATTATTCCATTTTTCTCTTTGATCTCTTCCATCCTCCACACCGGATGAATTTTATCTTCTTGAAACCAGGCACCATGAACCAAATCCTACTCACTAATATTTAAAAACCGAAAATGTTGGAAAAAACTGAGCAGATCTAGAAGCTTCTGCTGAGAGAGAAAGAGTGTTTAACATTTCAGGTCTATATCCTCTCATCCGATTTCCAGCATCCATCATATTTTGCTCCTACTCCATTATCTTTGAGCTAACTTAATCCCCCGCTGCTTAAAACACATCAAATTTCACATATCTCACCTTTCTGCTTAAATTCTTTCCTGACTGTTTCCTCACCCTTCCACAGTATCCTTCTCCGGTTTGATTTCCACTCAAACCTCTAGTTACGCTGCTCCCTCCTTTGGTACAGCTTTATTGACACTGCCTTCAGCCAACTTGGTCCAATGCTGTTGAATTCTCTTCTTATAACACCCTCCTCTGTTCTGCCCTCTCCTTTTCCATATAATGCATATCATTAAGCAGAGCCTTAGTCACCCTGTGAATAATTACTTATTTCTTGGGCTCAGTGGTCATTTTTGTTTCTTGGGCTGCTGTCCTATCTTAAAGGGGATGGATATAGTAAGTCATAGAGTCAAAGAGCTGTATAGCATGGAAACACATCCTTCAGTCCAACTCGTCCATGCTGACCAGATATCCCACATTAATCTAGTACCACTTGGCCTATATCCCTCTAAACCCTTCCTATTCCTGCACCCATCCAGATGCCTTTTAAATGTTGTTGTAATTTTAACAGCCTCCACCACTTCCTCTGGTCACTCATTCCATACACTCCTCACCCTTGGCATGAAAAAACTGCCCCTTAGGTCCCTTTTAAATCTTTCCCCTCTCACCTCAAACCTATGCCCTCTAGCTTTGGACCCCCTACCCCCTCCCCCTACATCAGGGAAAAGACCTTGGCTATTCACCCTATCCATATCCCTCCTGGTTTTATAAAGCTCCATAAGGTCTCTGCCTTTGCTCCAGGGAAAACAGCCCCAGCCTATTCAACCTCTCCCTGTAACTCAAATCCTCCAACCCTGGCAACATCCTTACCAAGTTTCCCAACACCCTTCCTATAGCAGGGAGACCAGAACTGAATGCAGTATTCCAAAAGTGCCTAACCAATATCCTGTACAGCTGAAATATGACCTCCAACTCCTATACTCAATACTCTGACCAATAAAGGCAAATATACCAAACACCATAACTATATTGTCAAACTGTGACTCCACTTTCAAGGAGCTATGAACCTGCACAGTAAGGTCTCTTTGTTCAGCATCACTCCCCAGGACGTTACCATTAAACGTATAAGACCTACTCTCATTTGCCTTTCCAAAATGCAGCACTTCACATTTATCTAAATTAAACTGCTTCTGCCACTCCTCAGCCCATTGGCCCATCAGATCAAGCTCCTATTGTACTGAGGGAACCTCCTTCACTGTCCACTACACCTCCAATTTTCTGTCATCTGCAAACTTACTAACCATACCTGTTATATAAATGACGCAAATCAGTGGGCCCAGCATCGAACCTTATGGCACACTCTGGTCACGGGCCTCCAGTCTGAAAGGAGAAAGTGAGGTCTGCAGATGCTGGAGATCAAAGTTGAAACTTTATTGCTGGAACAGCACAGCAGGTCAGGCAGCATCCAGGGAACAGGAGATTCGACGTTTCGGGCACAGGCCCTTCTTCAGGAATGAGCAGAGAGTGTTCAGCAGGAGAAGATAAAAGGTAGGGAGGAGGGACTTGGAGGAGGGGCGTTGGAAATGTGATAGGTGGAAAGAGGTCAAGGTGAGGGTGATAGGTCGGAGTAGGATGGAGGCGGAGAGGTCAACAAAAAGACTGCAGGTCAGGAAGGCGGTGCCGGACTGGAGGGATTCGGCTGAGACAAGGTGGGGGGAGGGGGGATGAAGAAACTGGTGAAGTCCAAGTTCATCCCCTGCGGTTGGAGGGTTCCCAGTCGGAAGATAAGACGCTCCTCCTCTGACCGTCGCGTTGTTGTGGTTTGGCGGTGGATGAGTCCAATGACCTGCATATCCTCGGTGGAGTGGGAGGGGGAGTTGAAATGCTGTGCTACAGGGTGGTTGGGTTGGCTCGTCCGGGTGGCCCAGAGATGCTCTCTGAATCGCTCCGCAAGTAGGCGGCCTGTCTCCCCAATATAGAGGAGGCCACACCGGCTGCAGCGGATGCAGTAGATGATGTGGGTGGAGGTGCAGGTGAATCTGTGGCGGATATGGAAGTTTCCTTTGGGGCCTTGGAGAGAAGTGAGGGGGGAGGTGTGGGCGCAAGTGTTGCATCTCCTGCGGTTGCAAGGGAAGGTGCCGGGAGTGGAGGTTGGGTCGGTGGGGGGTGTGGATCTGACAAGGGAGTCGCGGAGGGAGTGGTCTCTACGGAAAGCTGATAGGGGAGGGGAGGGAAATATATCCTTGGTGCTGGGATCTGTTTGGAGGTGGCGGAAGTGACGGCGGATGATGCGCTGTACATGGAGATTGGTGGGGTGGTAGGTGAGGACCAGTGGGGTTCTGTCCTGGTGGCGGTTGGAGGGGCGGGGCTCAAGGGCGGAGGAGCGGGAAGTGGAGGAGATGCGGTGGAGGGCACCGTCGACCACGTCGGGGGGGAAATTGCGGTCCTTGAAGAAGGAGGCCATCT
This sequence comes from Chiloscyllium plagiosum, assembly GCF_037043375.1. Classification (NCBI taxonomy): domain Eukaryota; kingdom Metazoa; phylum Chordata; class Chondrichthyes; order Orectolobiformes; family Hemiscylliidae; genus Chiloscyllium; species Chiloscyllium plagiosum. The sequence continues at coordinate 53,300,457 of NW_028270150.1, forward strand.
GTGTTGTACGTATTTTGAACTGGTCCTCCTGGGAGCAGATACGTTCGTGACACCACCCACGCCCTCCACCTCCTCCAGGATTTCCGCTTCCCCGGTCCCCAACGCCTCATCTTCACCATGGACATCCAGTCCCTGTACACCTCCATCCCCCATCACGAAGGACTCCAAGCACTCCGCTTCTTCCTTTCCCGCCGTACCACCCAGTACCCTTCCACCGACACCCTCCTTCGACTGACCAAACTGATCCTCACCCTGAACAACTTTTCTTTCCAATCCTCCACTTTCTCCAAACAAAAGGAGTAGCCATGGGCACCCGCATGGGCCCCAGCTATGCCTGCCTCTTCGTAGGGTATGTGGAACAATCCATCTTCCGCAACTACACTGGCCCCACCCCCCATCTTTTCCTTCGCTACATTGATGACTGTATCGGCGCTACCTCGTGCTCCCACGAGGAGGTTGAACAGTTCATCCACTACACTAACACCTTCCACCCCGACCTCAAATTCACCTGGACAGTCTCGGACTCCTCCCTCCCCTTCCTAGACCTTTCTGTTTCTATCTCAGGCGACCGAATCAACACTGACATCTACTACAAACCAACCGACTCCCACAGCTACCTGGACTACACCTCCTCCCATCCTGCCCCCTGTAAAAACGCCATCCCATTCTCCCAATTCCTTCGTCTCCGCCGCATCTGCTCCCTGGAGGACCAGTTCAAAATACGTACAACACAGATGGCCTCCTTCTTCAAGGACCGCAATTTCCCCCCCGACGTGGTCGACGGTGCCCTCCACCGCATCTCCTCCACTTCCCGCTCCTCCGCCCTTGAGCCCCGCCCCTCCAACCGCCACCAGGACAGAACCCCACTGGTCCTCACCTACCACCCCACCAATCTCCATGTACAGCGCATCATCCGCCGTCACTTCCGCCACCTCCAAACAGACCCCAGCACCAAGGATATATTTCCCTCCCCTCCCCTATCAGCTTTCCGTAGAGACCACTCCCTCCGCGACTCCCTTGTCAGATCCACACCCCCCACCGACCCAACCTCCACTCCCGGCACCTTCCCTTGCAACCGCAGGAGGTGCAACACTTGCGCCCACACCTCCCCCCTCACTTCTCTCCAAGGCCCCAAAGGAAACTTCCATATCCGCCACAGATTCACCTGCACCTCCACCCACATCATCTACTGCATCCGCTGCAGCCGGTGTGGCCTCCTCTATATTGGGGAGACAGGCCGCCTACTTGCGGAGCGATTCAGAGAGCATCTCTGGGCCACCCGGACGAGCCAACCCAACCACCCTGTAGCACAGCATTTCAACTCCCCCTCCCACTCCACCGAGGATATGCAGGTCATTGGACTCATCCACCACCAAACCACAACAACGCGACGGTCGGAGGAGGAGCGTCTTATCTTCCGACTGGGAACCCTCCAACCGCAGGGGATGAACTTGGACTTCACCAGTTTCTTCATCCCCCCTCCCCCCACCTTGTCTCAGCCGAATCCCTCCAGCCCGGCACCGCCTTCCTGACCTGCAGTCTTTTTGTTGACCTCTCCGCCTCCATCCTACTCCGACCTATCACCCTCACCTTGACCTCTTTCCACCTATCACATTTCCAACGCCCCTCCTCCAAGTCCCTCCTCCCTACCTTTTATCTTCTCCTGCTGAACACTCTCTGCTCATTCCTGAAGAAGGGCCTGTGCCCGAAACGTCGAATCTCCTGTTCCCTGGATGCTGCCTGACCTGCTGTGCTGTTCCAGCAATAAAGTTTCAACTCCAGTCTGAAAAGTAACCCTTCACCACCACCACCCTCTGTTTTCTCTCTGCGAGCCAGTCCTGTATCCAAATGGCTAGTTCTTCCTGTATTCCATGTGATCTAATCTTGCTAACCAGTCTCCCTTGGGGAACCTTGTTGAATACCTTATTGAAATCTATATGGATCACATGCACTGTTCTGCTCTCATCAATGAGGGTTGTCACTTCAAAAAAATTTTAAGTGAGGGAGACATGATTTCCCACGCACAATGCCATGTTGACTATCCCTAATCAGTCCTTGCCTTTCCAAATACATGTACATCCTATCCCTTGGGATTCCCTCCAACAACTTGCCTACCACCGACGTCAGGCTCACTGGTCTATAGTTCCCTGGCTTGTCCTTACCACCCTTCTTAAACAGTGGCACCACGTTTGCCAACCTTCAATCTTCCGGCACCTCACCTGTGACTATCGATGATACAAATATCTCCGCAAGAGGCCCAGCAATCACTTCTCTAGCTTCCCACCGAGTTCTAGGGTACACCTGATCAGATCCTGGGGATTTATCCATCTTTATGCATTTTAAAACATCCAGCACCACCATCTCTATAATATGGACATGTTTCAAGAGGTCACAATTTATTTCTCCATGATCTCTATCTTCCATATCCTTTTCCAAGTAAACACTGATGCAAAATTCTAATTTAGCATCTCCTGCAGCTCCACACATGTGGCCTTGCTGATCTGTAAGGGGCTGTACTCTCTCCCTTGGGACTCTTCTGTCCTTAATTTTTTGCAGAATCCCTTTGGATTCTCCTTTGTCATTGTTGTAAGAATGAACTGGATTTGAACTCAAATCCCACTTCATTAAGAAACAAGCTAAGTCGAGGCTATTTTAAATCTCCTATTATGCAATGAGAAAGGGCTAATTAATAATTTTGCTGTAAAAGAACCTTCAGGGAACTCCTCATTAGTTACACTTTATTTCTATGAGGCTTAACAGTGCCAGGAATAAGGATAAAGTGAGGAATCCTGCACATACCATTACAAATTTTATTAACTATTGTTCTTCTTTACCCTGCTCAAATTAGGTTTCAATTTTTACCTTTCTTATCCTTTAGGTCTTTCAGCGGCCAAGCTGTTAACAGAATCTGGACAGAAGGTGGTGGTCCTGGAGGCCCGTGACCGGGTTGGAGGCAGGACCTTTACAATCAGAGTAAGTATGAATCATTGCCAAAAACAAAGTCTGTGTCCTTGGATGTCGTTGTCACCTCCTAGCAGATCAAAAACACATCTGTGAGCAGAAAAGTGACAAGAATCTTTGGCTGGTTGTTAACATCTAATCTGTTCTGAAGGGATACCTGAGGCCTAATGGAGTGAGGGAATGGATTCTGGATATAGTAAGGGAAGGGTTAATGGGTGATTAAGTAGTTTATGAATATATAGGGACCTGTAATCAGTGTGGTGTGAGGTTTTATGGAGTGTGATTGACTGACTGACTGACTGAAATAAAACTCCCTCACTGACAGTCTGGACATGAATTCTGTTCATAAACATTTACCTACTAGTATAAAGTTAAAAATCACACGACACCAGGTTATAGTCCAACAGGTTTAATTGCAAGCACACTAGCTTTCGGAGCGACGCTCCTTCAGGTGGTAGTGGATGGTTCAATCCTAACAGAGAATTTATAGCAAAAATTTACAGTGTGATGTAACTGAAATTATACATTGAAAAATGAATTGTCTGTTAAGCCTTTCATCTGTTAGAATACAGTGATAGTTTCACTTCTTTCATGTGTAAATCACAAAACTCTTTTAAAAAAAGTTGCATTCTCGGGTTAGCTGTTAACAATGGTGATAGCTAGACAATATGTTGAAGGTGTTAGCTCCCTGTGTTCTCTGTCTATCCCATGATGTTTAGATTGATTCTAATCTAAAAAGTGAGATAATGGAGTTTTACATAAATTCATGCAGTTTTTGAGCAAAGTACAATGTAACCATGCAAGTACAAATTCACCCCACTGTGTGTGTGTCAGTCAATGGTGTTCACCTGTAGTGTGACATGAACCCAAGGACCCGGTTGAGTCCCTTCCTATGGGTACCGAACTTAGCTAGCAACCTCTGCTCGGCAACTTTTCTCTGCTGCCTGTCCTGAAGTCCACCAAATCGTACCTACTAGTAGGTAGCATTGGATTCTGTGTTTTATTTTTCAGCTGAAGAATTAAGAGATGAATGCGTAATGTCCTTGCATGGATTGAGAATTGGTTAGATATCACCATTTAAATACTACCCTGCTATTCTGCTGTTCCTGCAGTGGGTAGCTTCACACTTTTTTTTTTCCATATTATGCTGCACCTGCCATGCAGTTGTCCACTTTCAATTTCCACCCAAAAGCCTCTGTACATCATCCTCATCAAGATATATCTTCAGCAAATTTGGAAATATTACATTTGGTTCCCTCATCCAAATTATTGATTATACATTATGAAAACCTGAGTTCTGATCCCAGTGATATCCCACTCATCAATGCTGAAAATAACCCATTTATTCCGATTTTGTTTCCTGTGTGCTAACCAACTCTCTCTCCATGCAAAGATATTAATCTTAATTCTGTGTGCCGTAAGTTTCCTCCGTGACAGTAAAAGTACAACGATTTGTGATTTAGATTAAATTCCCTACAATGTGGGAACAGCCCCTCCGCCCCAACAAATCCACACCGACCCTCCGAAGAGTAATCCACCCAGACCCATTTCTCTCTGACTGACACTACCTATCATTATGGGCAATTTAGCAAGGCCAATTCACTTGACCTGCACATCTTTGGACTGTGGGAGGAAACCGGAGCACCCAGAGGAAACCCATACATACACTGGGAGAACGTACAAACTCCACACAGACAGTCATTTAAGGCTGGAATTGAACCTGGGACCCTGGTGCTGTGAGACAGCAGTGCTAACCACTGAGCCACTGTGCCATCCAAATATTGTTTTAATTATTAAATAACGACTGTACAAAATGTGTTAGCAGATATCAACTCATTGCATACTTAAAAAGCACAACTCAACTTGACAGAAATAATGAAGTTCAATTTATGCTTAAAGTACAGTTTAAGAATAGTCTTAAACATACTATATATGTAGCCACAGAATCCAAGTTATTTATCAGCAACAGTAAGCTTAGCTCAGTTAAACATTTATGACTAAGTCATTCAGAGAATTTGAATGTTTTAGGTGAATCTCAGTCAATTTTTTTAGATATTGGATAAATATTTTTGCGGCTGGAGGAACTTGAACTAAGTCTTGTTGATGGCCTGCTTTACGAAGAATAGGAGGACTCCACAAATGACATCTGTCATTGGGAATCCATCAACTGATTAGAACACCTCAGCTCTACAGTTGGTTTCACTGCCTCCAATCTCTTCAGAAAAGCCAAGTTTTCTTATTCGATTCTCTCCTGCTCCCGCTGTCTGTTTAAAGTGTTGTGATTAAACTCTAATCGATTTCTGTGTACCGGAGTCAATCAATAACCCTATCCTGTTAAAATATTGCATTGTGCAGCCAGTAAGTTGAAACATACTGAGATTGTGGACAGGCTATAAAAATACAGTTTCTTTCTTCCTTTCTCAATATATGGCAAGTGAGTGACTCCCATTATGTTACCCAATATATTCATAAACCCGATACGATACGGAAAGTCCTGGTTTCGTAAATGTGGTCTGATGGGGCAAAGTCCAATGAGTAAGGCAGAGTTTGATATTAATATTTTTCTGGTTTACCATTCTGTAGTACTTTTCCAGACCTTTCATTATGCAGAAACTAAGTTGTAAAAGCATTTCCAGGTGGCTCTGTCTCAACTACATTTTAAAAAAAGTAGTTCCCACAGACAATCAGGTGATGCAGTTATCTCCCAGCCAGGCCTGTTTTCATGTACTTGTCCACGTCACTTCATTTGTATATTGTCATGTCCAATTAATCCTTATTGGTCTGGTTGGAAGATATGTTTAAGCCCAACACCACATTCCATCCCTTGACATCTTCAAACGGGTGATCAAGACCTTACATAAGGACGTACACATTGTTCCAATAATCACAGGCTCTTTATACATGTGATGAAGTCTAAGATTGGCTCATGCTTAACTGGCGGTAGGTTATGCCTGGATTTAAAAAATTCTCCAGCTCTTTCTCATTGTTACTCACCTTGTGGACATTTCTTCAGTATTTTCCCCCTCAGTCTCCAATTAAAGTTTTTATCTCCTTCTACTACTCATTGTTTTAAAGGCAGTTTCTCTGTGGATTATATCTTATCATTTTAAACTATACCTTTGTGCTCTTCCAGACCACTCTATTTAGTCATGTAGGTGTACATGTATGAAACCTATTCTTTAGTGTTTTTTGTCACGCATTTCTGTATGTTAATTATTTCCGCAGTAACAACCAACTCTGCATACTTGCATCAGTATCCCAAGATCATGCCACGTGTTGACTTTCAGGAAATTTTTTTTTTGAAAGATCAAAAGTTGATGGAGGGTGACTATGCATCCTCTTCGCCTGGTCCCAATGTTCTGAGTGATGGCCACATCATCCAATTGAGGTCATTTTTAGAAAAATCACATGGGCAAAAGTTCATACACCTCCAAGAGAAAACTATTATTGAACTACACCTAAATGTCATTCCCATTTTGATTTAATGCTGTTACTTTTTCCTATCACTGTTCTTTTATTCTAAGTGTGGTTCCCCATTAATTATCATTCTGACTAATTCAGGACCTCTAGAGAAACCTTATTGTCTGGGAAAGGAATAGAGGTAGTGGAAGCATCTATTCATATTAGCTTTAAAACATTATTACTTCAAGCATTACTAATTTTGCTTGTTTGACCTTTCTTACAAAAAAAGTATGTACAATTTTCTCAAATGTAACTTGCTACATTACACATTACATTACATTTCCTCTTTCAAAATTGTTCCAAGTTCAAACCTGATAGTCATAGACTCTAGGTTTCTTTTGTGTACAAACCTTGCAGGTTGTTGGGCTAATTGGTTTCATTAGTAGTCAATTTATTTTTTCCCAACAATTTGTCCCTTTTTTTTTTTCCCTGATACAGATTAAAACCATCTAGAATGTTTCCATTGGTTCTTGTTATAAATTGAAATTTAAATCTTTAAATTTTAATTTACCCTTTAAAATTCAATTGAATTTCCTATTGTGTGCTTGAACTAGCAACTGGTATCAAGTAATTTTATTAATTCCAATTTCAGAGACAATTACGTTCAGCCTTGGAGATTTTATACAGTGCTCCCATATTGTAGATTCCAGTGATTGTGGTCCATTCACTTTTTTCCAAAAACTTTGTGTACACAAGACTTCCAGCTCTCTCTCTCTGTTTGTGAAGTCTGTTCGAAACAAAAAAAAAACAAACAAAATCCACCCTGGGTCAGGAAGAAGCCCAGTGGGTTAATACTGTCCAAAATCACACTTCTCACCACATAGAAGCTGCATGAGAAGATTTTAAACTGTTAGCAGAAACCATTAACTCTGTGGGTCTCTGAAGAGGCAGGGTCTGAACCACTAGGCAAAATCGTGTCACACTGATTGCTGATCATCCATAAAACTTTATCTGTGCTTTGAGAAAAAGCTAAATCATTTTTGTCACAACATCTTACCACAGCAGTTTTAAAAAAAACTTATTTTACATAGTAATTTTAAACTTTTCAATGAAATAAAATTTGAAAGCCTTGAACTGCTGATACTTTTGGACTGCTTCCTGTTTTAATTCTGATTTCAGCTGAATGTAAGAGACACTCTCTTTGTAACTGTCATGGGAACTTGCTGTGAATGCAATTTGCACAGAGGGCTTTGTTAACTTCACTGGAGGTAAGGACTTACTGATGTCTTCTCTAACTCTGCCTGATGTTCCTACTCGTTCGTCTGCACCTTTTGGCTCCTGGATGACATTACATACTGGCCTGGATGGAGTCTCTGTTTGTGCATTCAAATCCTTTGCTGGCTGGAGAATTCAGTGACAAATTTTAACCTCTCCTTGCTACCATCTGAAGTCCCCACTTGCTTCAAGAAGGCCACAATCATCCCATTGCCAAAGAAACAATCATGTAGTGTGCCTCAATGACTTCAGCCTGGTGGCTCTGACCTCCATAAATGTGAAGTCCTTTGAGGGGTAAGTCATGGCTCACATCAACTCCAGCCTAACAGATTGCCTTCATCCTTTGCAATTTGCCTAATGTTGCAACAGCTTCGCAGCAGATGCCATCTCCCTGGCTCTACGCTCATCACTGGAACATTTAGATAACAGGGACACCTACCTAAGGCTCCTAATTATTGACAATAGCTTTGCCTTCAATACCATAATTCCAAACAAACTAATCTTCAAACTCCAAGTCCCAGATCTTGGTTCACCCGTTTGTAACTGGAGTCTTGACTTCCTGACCCATTTTAAAGAAATTCTTAATGAGATGGTGGGTGTCACTGGCCGTCGTTTATAGCCCATCTCTAATTGCTGCACAAGGCAATTAAGTGTTAACCAGATTGCTGTGGTTCTGGAAGCACATGTAGGCCAGACCAGGTAGGAATAGCAGATTTTATTCCCTTGAGGGCATTAGTGAACCCGATGGGTTTTTCTGACAATTGTGCTGCAAGCACTAAGGGCAGGCATCCTCCATGCTTCCTCCACCATAAAGCTCAATGCTAGTGCCCTGCAAGGCTGCATATTCAAGCCCCCCTACCACATTCCCAGTACACTCATAACTATGGCCAAATTCCACCCCAGCACCATTTACAAGTTTGCTGGTGGCACCACTGTTGTAGGTCAGATCTCAAACAACCACGAGACAGAATGCAGGAAAGCGATTGAGTGTTTAGCGGCATAGTATAAAGATAACAATCTCTCTATCAACATCAGCAAAATGAAGAGCTGGTCATTGACTTCAGGAAGTGGATTGAAGGACTTACCCCAGTCTGCACTAATGGTGCTGAGGTGGAGATAGTCAAGACCCATTGAGCTCCTGGGCGTAATGATCACCAACAATCTGTCCTGGTCCACCCACGTTAACAGGATAGTCAAGCAAGCACAACATCACCTCAACTTCCTGAGGAGGCTAAGGAAGTTTGGCATGTCCACAATGACTCCTACTAATTTTTAAAGATGAGCCATAGAAAGCATCCTTTCTGGATGCATCATAGAGATATGGCAACTGTTTTACCCAAGACTTCAGGGAACGACAGAGAGTTTGTGAAAAACAACCCTGTCTATCATGCAAACCAGCCTGCCATCCATTGACTCCATCTACACTTCCTGCTGCCTCAGGAAATCAATCAACATCATCAAAGACTTCCACCCTCTTCTGTCAGGCAGAAAATATAAAAGTTTGGATACAGGTATGAACAGGTTCAAGAAAAACTTTTTCCATCGCTATTATCAGACTTTTGAACTAACCTCTCACATGTTAATTATGATCTCTCTCTCTCTCTCTCTCTCTCTCTCTCTCTCTCTCCCTCTGCACCTTCGCTGCAGCTGTAGCACTGCATTCTGCACTCCGTTCTGCGACACTGATGCCTTTTGTATGGTACAATCTGTCTGTACGGCATTCAAAATAACACTTTTCACTGTACCCTGGTAGATGTGACAATAATACATCAAACTCAAACTAAAACATGAAAGGAACAATTAGTGAAACATTGTTAGTTATATTCTCAAGGAAACATGCCTTGTCTTGCAAGTCTCAGCTGCTTTCTGTTCACAGATTTCTGTCTGTGTTTATTTTTTGGTACACTAAGGAAGAAGTAAATGTTACCATCAGTTTCAGCATCAATATCCAGTTTGTCGATTTGCAATGTTGGGTCTACCCGCAGCCTGTTCCTTGTATTGGGTACATTGTTTTCCTGTTGGTAAGCATTTTTACTGTCCAACTCTTTTTCCAATTTCTGCAGCATTCTATTTTCTTTATCCAACGGTAAAGCACACAAATAGGCAAACTTATTATGGACAGATTCTGACTCAATTGTTTCTTTCATAATCTCTTTCAAAGGTCTATCAATGATTACCATTGCATACTTCTACAATTTCCAATACAATTCCTGCTACAGGTGACCCTGAAGTTTCCATTAAACTATCCACAAATTACAGTTTTGAACATGGTCGAAAAGGGTGATTCTGGAAAAGCACAGCAGGTCAGGAGGCATCCGAGGAGCAGGAGAGTCACTGTTTCGGGCATAGGACCTTCATCAGGAAGACTGCTGCTTCTCACAGCTTCTCAAATGTAAAACCAATTAAACTGTAATACATTCTTTACTTAGATAAAGAAAGTATACAACTGTGACAGTTACAGATGGTTCACTGATAGCAGAGGACAAACAGGTTGTCAGCACAGATTGTTTGAGTCTCGACACTCAGATTTCCTCTTCTCCTTTTTCCTTCTTGATGCCAGCAGTTTACGTGACCGATACACAGCATGCGGTTCAAGCAAATAGCCATGTGTGAAAGTCAAGTTGGAGCAAACCTTTGTGAGGAGAAGAGGGAGCTAGTCCATGGCATCAAGACAAAAGCAGCCATTGTCAGAATGGGTACCCAATAAACACAGTCTGCCGATTCCGAAACAACAAATCCAAACAAGCAGACACAACGCCCAGAAACTCTAGCTACATTACCATATGTCAAAGACATCTCTGACATTATTACCAGACTACTCCAACCCATTGGTATCATGGTATCGCACAAGCCTACCAAAACATTTAAACATTGGCTGATGAACCTAAAGGACCCTATACAAACAACCAGCAAACCAAATGTCATTTACAAAATACCATGCAAGGACTGTAACAAACACTACATTGGACAGACAGGCAGAAAACTAGCCACCAGGATACACAAGCACCAAAAGACATGACCCACTATCACTAGTATCCTTACATACAGATGAAGAAAGACACCACTTCGACTGGGACATCGCATCCATCCTAGGACAGGCTAAACAGAGACATGCACAGGAATTCCTAGAGGCCTAGCATTGAAACTGGCACTGCATCAATAAATATTTTGATTTGGATCCCATTTACCAACCTCTCTGAGAAAAAGAATTGGAAATGATATCACCCACCAAAACAGACCAAGATACATAAATAGAAAGCAGGACAGAACACCAGTGCTTCACTGAAGGCTCACTGATGATGTCACCTAGTATGGTGATGAAAGTTTGAGAATAGTTCAGCGAGCAAACTTACAACCAGAAATAGGAGGAGATGAAAGGAGATTGGAGCCACAGGGACAATAACACAATTGTGAATATGAAGGATTATGGTAAATCTTGTGTCATAGGTACACCCAGTAAGTTACTTACACTTAAACAAGGTTGGAACCTTGCTGTGTGGATCAAAAATACAACAAAAAGCCTTTTTTTTTGTACAAAAAGTACGCAAAACAAATACACAAAATGGCTGATGCTGCGTATGAAGTGGCCAGAGTACATTGCTATCTATTGTTTAGAGCAACTGTAAAAATTTTAGAGTTGGAAGACCTGCAATTGCAGGGGAAATTGCAGTAATCATGTCTCCACCGCTTCACTGGTGAATTCCTCCATCTTTAGTTTCAGCATACTGACTACCTTTGGCTAACCTGCCAGATGTTCCTGTGTCTGTGTGCAGTTTGAACCAGCCTGAGAACCTATTGACTGAAAACAGGGACATCTCTTCTTCCTGGTGTTGTGCAGATGCCTGCTCTTTGGAAGTGCTGTGAGTGTCTGAAAGCTGGGACATTTCTTTCTCAAGCAGCTGCAGAGATGTAGCAGCGAGGTGCTCACCAGACTGTGCACCTCAGATTCTCATCTAGAAATAGACTCCAGAAAGTCCCTCAGCTGAGAGTTGACTGGCTTCCTCCTCAGATCTGGCAGTAGAGCTGAGGGTCTGCAGTGCTGGCCTTCTCTGAGCAGTCACTGGGTGCCCCTATTGTCTGCACAAGAGAGAGGATATTACTTGTGTAAGGGAGATAAATGATTACTAGTGATGAGTTCGGATCAGTTCACTAATAGTAATAGGAGAATAGCATTGCCCGGCTCACCGAAGCACACTGAGTTGCTTGGTCATAAGCACTCATGAGAATTCTGTTCAGTAATAGAGTTAGACTGAGTGTTGATCCTGAAAGTGTGAGGTATAAAAATAAATAATCTGCTTGCTGGAGCTCTGTTTGGGTTCCACCAGAGTCACTCAGGTCCTCACCTTATTACAGCCTTGGTCTAAATCTCGACAAAGAGCTAAACTCCAGAGGTGAGATTTGAGTGACTGCCCCTGACATCGAGCAACACTTGACCAAGTATGGCATTAAGGAGTTCAATAATAAACCAGAGTCAATGGGGGTCAGAGAGAAAAGTCTATTGTTTTTGGTCATACCTAGCACAAAGGGTGGTTGTTGTTGAATGTCAGTCATCTCAGTCCAAAAATATCTCTGCAGGAGCTCCTCAGGGTAATGTTCTCAGTCCAAACATCTTTAGTTGTTTCATCAATGAATTCCAACCCCCCCACCCCCACTCCATCATTAGCTCAGGGAAGGATGTTCACTGATGATTTCACAATGTTCAGCACCATTTGTGAATGCTCAGATATTAAAGCAGACCACATCAATACACAGCAAGACCTGAGCAAGATCTAGGTTTGAGCTGGTAAATGGCAAGTGAGATTCATATTACACACTGACCATCTCCAACAAGAGAGTATCTAACCATCACTCTTTGACATTCAATTGCATTAACCTTTCTGGGGGCTAACTGTTGACCAGAAAAACTGAACTGGACAAGCCGAATGAATACTGTGGCTATAAGAACAGGCCAGAGATGTGGAATTCTGAGGCGAGTATCTCACCTCCTGACTCCCCAGTGCCTGTTCACTTTCTACAATACAGAAGACAGGAATGTGATGGAATACTATCCACCTGTCTTAATATGCAGCTCCAACAACACTCAAAAAAAATGTTATCATCCAAAGCAGTTTGAATGATTGAAACCCAGGCCCGCCCTCAACAGTCCCTGCATGGACTTACAACTATATCACCATTCCTTCCCTGTTGCTTGGTTGAAATTCTGGAACTCCCTGCCTAACAGCATTGCAAGTGTACCCACGCCGAATGGACTGCAGCGGTTTAAGGAGGCAGCTCAGCACCCCCTTCTGAATGTCTTTAGGATGTGCTAATATATGCTGTCAGAGTCATCAAAGCCCTTCCCTTACAAACGTCAGTCAGCAGAATGTGCTAGGGTCTTGCAGTATTGCAATCTAGTATTGCAGTCTTTTTGACCACAGTCAGTGTTACAAAGTATATCAATATGAGATTTGTATGTGTCTTTGATGCAGAAAACTGATTGTCTGGGATGGCTAACTGGTTATCACCTCACATCTCCCAGTTATTTTCTTGAAATGAATAGACAAATGTACTGTGTATGACTAGATTTTGTTTTGTTGAGATTATAGATATTTGCTGATTAAAGTTAGGAATCTTTCAAAACTCTGATGCCAGATAATTTTTCATACTTTCTTTGGTGCTTTCATGGGTACTCAAACCCTGGGATGCCCAATTGACGATTATTTATGATTCCTAAATAAAAGCAGTGATTAAGTTAATAATTTGAGTGTCTTTCATTTCAGGACTGAAATATACGTATAACCAGGTTTGATGCTTCACTTCATACATTCGCAGGTTGTTACATGGGAATTGTAATTGTAGCTCACAACGGCCTCCAGTCCCTAACAGTAATTTAATCGTACACACCAGTGTGGTGCTCATGAACACATTCACTATTTCTTCAACAGAACATTTATTGTATTTCTTATTATTTTTTGCCAGAATAATCATGTAAAATATGTGGATCTGGGTGGAGCTTATGTGGGTCCAACTCAAAACCGAATCTTACGCCTGTCAAAGGAATTGGGTCTGGAGACTTACAAAGTGAACGAGGTGGAGCGTCTACTATATTACAGAAAGGTAAGATAATGTTAGGGTCTGACTTCATTCATTTTCCTACAAATAATCTCAAGGTAGGCTGATACAAAAGGTGAAGTCACCTGGGATCCGCTGTGAGCTGGTAAGATGGGCACAGAACTGGCTTGGTTATAGAAGACCCAAGAGTAGCAGTGGAAGGATGTTATTCTGACTGGAATTCTTTGACCAGTGGTATTCCACAGGGATCTGTGCTTGGACCCCTGTTGTTTGTAATATTGGTAAAATGATATGGGGGATAATGTTGGTGGCTTGATTATTAAGTTTGCAAACAGCTCAAAGAATGCGGGTACTGAAGATAGCAAGGAGGATTGCCAGAGGATACAGCAGGATATAGATAGACTGGAGACATGAGTGGAGAAATGGCAGATGGAATTTATTCCAGACAAATGTGAGGTGATGCATTTTGGATGATATAATGCAGGAGGAAAATATACAGTAAATGGGAGAAGACCTAGAAACATCAACATACAGATGGACCTAGCGGTACAGATCCACAGTTTCCTGAGAGTGAAAATGCAAGTGGATTAGGTGGTCAAGCATGCATATGGCCTTCATCAGTCAGTGCATCGAATTTAAAACTTGGCAAGCCCTGTCAAAGATGTATAGAACTTTAGTTTGGCCAAATTTGGAGTATTGTATACAATTCTGGTTGCCACACCACCAGGTGGACGTGGAGGCTCTGGAGAGGATACAGAAACAGAATGTTGCCTGCTTTAGAGGGCATTAGCTATGAGGAGAGATTGGACAAACTTGATTTGTTTTCACTAGAACATCAAAGAATGAGAGGCAACTTGATAGAAGTTTATAAAATTATGAGAGACATGAATAGAATGAATAGTCCCAGGATGGAAATGTCAATGATGAGGGGACATAAGTTTAAAGTAAAAGGGGGTAAGTTTGAAGATGATGTGAGAGGCAGGTTTTTTACACAGAGGTTGGTTAGTGCCCGGAATGTGCTGTCAGAGAAGGTTTCAGAAGCAGATTCAATAGCAACGTTCAAGAGGCTTCTTGACAGATATATGATTGGCAGGGAATAGAAGGGTCAGACTGTGTCGTGACAAAAGGTTTTTAATTCAGAAAGGCATCATGTGTCAGTGAAGTCTTGGTGGGCTGAAGGGCTTGTTCCTGTGCTGTACTGTTCTTTGGATAGCACCTCTGTCCATGTGAAACAGTGTGGTTGGAGATCTTCCAGTACGACCAGAGAACTGATCCGAAGTGTGTGATATGTCAGATATCACACTTAGTTGCAGATGTGAAATGAGCCCAAACTGTCTGCTATTTTGGAACTGCAATGTTTGTGGGTAAAACTGCATTAGCTTTTTATTTACATAATTTGGATTTTCTAGTGCATAAGTGGTACACTTCTATCATTATGAGAAGATCTATTATCATTTTGCCATCAGCTAGACAATGAGGACATCATTTTTAGATTAATAGCTAAATTAGAATGTGTGGAAATAACAAATCTGATGCTTTGGGGGAGAATCTTGTGTCATGTTTTGTTTTAATACACAGTGTTCACTGTTGTCTATTTTGAGACTGAATGTTTATTGTCATAGTTTTTTTTTAAATAAATGTTCTTTCTAGATTTACTGAGAATTGTAAATATAATTTACAATTGCAGTTGAAGTGCTTGTGGATTGAGGCAGCCAAGTGTAAAGGCTCTGGATAAGAATGGCCAATTACTAATATTTATTAGAACTTAGAAAGTAACTGATGATTGTTGCATTCTAACTTATGCAAATACAACATCCTATTTTGAAAAGCAAATGGAAGCATAGATTTGTAAATAATTATAATCTATTTAGGCCTTCTATTTTTTGTCACAAACTCACAAGGACAGTTTTTGGCCCAGTTTTAACACATTGAAAAACAACAAACTCAGGCATGAAACAAACTGGATCAGATTCAGAATAAATGCCCTGAGGTCAGTACAGCAGTATGAAAAGTCCTGTGCCAGAGTTCTACAGGAGGCTCCTTCATCGACATAACCAATGGAGTTTAAATGGGAACTCCATATGAAATGAGCTGTTTAATTTTAAGTCCTCGTGCACTCCTTTCCAGCTAATCACAGAGTTAAAATTTGTGAATGGCAGGCAGTTTCTCCAAGCACTTCTGCAAACTTGAGTGATTTCAGAGCAACACAGGGATGAACAACCCTTAAAAGATTCATGATTGTAAGTAGAAGACTTATATAATATTATATTATTTTTATATCCAAAATTTCTTTCAAGTTTCTCATTGACTACCTGTGGAATGAATCTTTATAAATTGACTGATATTATCAGCCTTAATTGCATCTTAGGATGTACATTTGAAATATTCAGCAAATATATCGGAAATGTGGAGTTGATCACAGATTGATTCTGAAAATGATTGTGTGATCCACCTCTGCATTTACTGGCCCTTTGGTGAAGATCAAAATCAATCCCAATGATTTTTTTTAAAAATAGAATTCAAAAGTGTATTAGAATTTCTTGAAATTAATTCCACAATATGTAGCTTCTCTAGACTAACATGATCAAAGTTCTTTTGAATATGAACTCCCCAATACATTGCTCTTTTACTTACATACTACATAAATACTTCAAGTATCACTGACTTCTGCACTATGCTTTCTACCACTAAATTAAACAGGTAACTACAGTCTTGGTTTGGCATGCACCAATTGAAATACAATGGAGTTGACCAGCAGCAGGAATAGATACAGCGAGAGATGGTGCAGTAATGGCTTACCCACAGTTCAGTTATCATTAATCCTCCCTGTATGGGAATCTGTGAGCCCAGAGTTTAGGTCAGAGTGGTGCTGGAAAAGCACAGCAGGTCAGGCAGCATCCAAGGAGCAGGAAAATCGATGTTTTGGGCAAAAGCCCTTCATCAGGAATAGAGGCAGGGTGCTTGTAGAGTAGAGAGATAAATGAGAGGGGGGTGGGGGTGGGGAGAAAGTAGCATAGAGCCCACCTATAATCTTTCCTGTTGTTTCAGGAACATGCAATTAGTAAGTGACCCACATAAAATGCCACTTCAGAGATTTGAGCCCATAAGCCAGGAAACACTGCAGTAAAGTACTGACTGTGATAAACCAGAAGTAAACTTCTGGATAAGATCTTGTTTTATGAAATGAGGGTGCCACTGACTAGGCCAGCATTTATTGCACATCCCAGAGGGCACCTGAAGAGTCAAACAAATTGCTGTGTGTCTGAAGTCACAAGTGGTTCAGACCAGGTAAGGATGGCAGTTTCCTTCCCTAAAGGACATTAGTGAACCAAATGGGTTTTTCCAACAATTGACAATAAGTCATGGTCATCATTAGACCCTTAATTCCAGTTTTCTATTGAATTAAAATTCCACCATCTGCTATGGTGGGATTCAAACCCAGGTCCCCAGAACATAAAAGTCCAGCAATCATACCACTCGACCATCGCTTATCGTTGAACCAAGATGTTAAACCAAGGCCCCTCACAGAGCTTGGGAGCACATTGCACTGTTTTAGGTGAGATGTGAAAGCAAGGTTCAATCTGTCAGTTTAGGTTGACTATTCCATGGTAATTTTTTGAAATACAGTCGAGGGGAGTCTTCCCACTGCCTGACCAATACGACTAGGCTTTGCTATTTGCACATTTCTGTGTATAAGTTGCTGTTGGTTTGTACATTAGCAACTGCTGGAAAGTACAATAATTATAAAGTTTCAGAAATCATACTTTGAGTGGAGGAGTAATTGTTACAATGTTTACAGCTGCTGACAATACCAAAGGAGAATGTGTCACGTGTTTGACAAAAGAATTTGTTTTTGAAAAGCTGTTGCTGGAGACAGAGCGGTCACAGGTTATTGTACATTTTGACCATTGTTCAGATCAATCAATCCTTGCTTAACCAGAGAAAAGATATTTAGCGGTTTTGATCAGTTCTTGATTTTCTATTGATGCAGAAGAAAACCTTTCCAAGGATCTGATCTAATCCAGATTCAGTGTCATGTGAATTATTGAAAATTTATCAGAGAGCTTTTAACTGTGAGCACCCACAACAATCCCCATGGAGGGTCTTGAACTATTTTGAGAGTTGGATCTGAATTGCATAGCCCCAACAGGCTGTGACTGTTCAGAGGCACCTTGCTGCTTTGAGGACGAGTGTGAGCTTCAGGGGCTGGTCTGGACTTGACTCCACCAAAAAAAACCCATAAAGAATTGCCCTCTGTCCTTTCTAGGTGACTTGCTGCTTTCTCTGTTAAACACCAACAGGAAGGCTATTATGCACCTGCTATCAGTGATCAAACCAAGATTCAGTTGTTTAGAGAGTCTCCCTGTGTAATGCATCCTGTCACATGCTGACCCTCTGCCAGTTTGCTTATGACATTAATTCTAGATTAAGCCACCATCTGATATTTTCTTTGCTTTCCTTCTGACTGCATAGTTTCCACATTTCCTAGTGATAATACAGCTGAAGTCAGGATGTTAGCAATAATTTAATGCTGCCAACCACAATGATGGCAGGAGAGAGTTTTAGTGAAGTCTGACCTCTTTTTTAACAAAGCACAATAGATTTTTTTTGGAAAGCTATGCTAGTTAACAACAAACATTTTGCATCAAAATGTTCTGCCTAATGCAATTGTACAAATAATTAAATCACCTCCATCACTCTAAGCTAATTCAGTTCATGGGAACATCTGAATGGCAAACAAATGTGATGAAGGATTGTGGTCATATGAGTGAGAAATTAAACATTCAACTGTCAAAACCAGATTTCAGAGTCACACTAAACTGACATTATATTCAGTGGTTCCATTCAGAAACTGTTACGCACACAGAATATAAATAATAACACTGACTGACTCAATATTTCAACAATCCAATTTTGTAAATAGCATTTTTATATCTGTTTTAAAATGAAAAGGAAGGGAAACCATAGAATAATATAAAGTCTCAAACACCTCAAACAATCTGTATTAAATAAATATAAAGCTATTATATCCATGAAAATTGAATGTTATATAACTAAAGAGTAGAACTAATTCAATACCAATATTGAAGACTTCTGTTACTAAGATGGGAGTGTGTTTGATGGGACGTGACATTGGTAAAGTGAAATCTGATGCCAACTCACCATGAATATGCCTCCTCCCATGTTGTACCTTCTATCTGTGTTCACCTATCCCTACCTCGCCAATCCACTCTCCTCCCTACCCAAAACCATCCCTCCCCTACCCGCTTTATCTGCAGCTCCCCTTACACCCAAACCCCAATCCTGAAGAAGGGTTACATGCGAAACGTTGACTTCTCCACCTCCTGATGCTGCCTGGCTTGCTGTGTTCTTCCAGCCTCCTGCTTGTCCTCCCATGTTTGGGCTGAGCGGGACCCCAGAGAGGAGAGTCTATGATTAGGGATCTGCATTGTTGAGATTATGACAGTCATTTAAATTCTGAGGCTGTGGCTGCGTTCCCCAGAGCTAAGCAAATCTGGCAGCTGGAGGGAATGAGGAAATGCCTGTTCTCTAGCAGTTCAGTGCTATTTCACCCCTTTTAGATGGCCAGGAGTAGCACAAATGTCGTCCCCAGGCCTTCGGGCAATTCTGCTACAATTTGTTCTTCCTTGCAGTTGATATAATCCCATCCCCATAATCCTTCCACTGGGCTCCAAGCACCTACAATATTTACCTACCATGTAATCTAGTCCACCCACTTTCTACTGCAGGTTTTCCAGCTTAATAACCAATCAATCTTTCAATTTGGACACATTTAAAAAAACACAATCAACTAGGATTCGGTTGTTCACCTTAACAGGACACTTGCGCAATTGGGATTTCTGGCTTTCCTGACTCAGACATGTGTCCCTACTTTCTATGCCTCTGTATAAATATTGGGTTCATACTTTCTAATCTCTATTTGAAACTCTATTCAACTAATGATGACAATGCCTGAACATAACAATTCACAGGCAACCTTATATAGCCTGTATTCTATTTTTAGTTTTGTTCATTGCTCGGGTGGATGGAGGTGTGGGGAACTGACTCCTCAATTTGCAGAATGTTTTTTTTCTGTTAGGCCTTTCAGCAAATTGATGTGACTCATCTCCCGTGCTTTCGCCCTGTCTTTCTCATTCCTTTCGAATTGCTCGGCCAAATATCACACACTCTGGCATGTGAGAGATTAGATTAGATTAGATTAGATTAGATTAGATTCCCTACAGTGTGGAAACAGGCCCTTCGGCCCAACCAGTCCACACCGACCTCCGAAGAGTAACCTACCCAGACCCATTTCCCTCTGACTAATTGACCTAACACTATGGGGGAATTTAGCATGGCCAGTTCACCTCATCTGCACATCTTTGGACTGTGGGAGGAAACCAGAGCACCCGGAGGAAACCCACGCAGATACTGGGAAAATGTGCAAACTCCACACACAGAGTCACCTGAGGCTGGAATCGAACCCGGGACCCTGGTGCTGTGAGGCAGCAGTTTAGCTTCAGTTCTGTTTCAGTTGCTGGTGACTGTTTGAATGTGAGCCACCTACCTATAACATAGCACGTCATACACCATTTGCACAAAAATACTGAAAATGATCTGCTATCATAATGCGGCAGAGAAGGAATCCTGCTGTGCTGCTGATTCTACTGCAGCCTCTGTCAAAAAAGCTCTTCTTTTATTTCATACATGTGGCAGACATTCACACCAGGATGGATGGATGGAGGAATGACCGTTGAGGTGTAAGAAGGTCCTTGCTGGATTTATAATGGGTTTCCTTACTGTATACCACACAAAGACTTTGGCATCATTCTTGCCATTGGGTTTTACTGCACAGTATACAAATGTCCAGTTGATCTATGTTCTGTTTATTGTTCATTCATGCATCACTCAACTTTACTTCTTCTAGCTCCCCTTTAAATATATCTGTGCTACTCATCCCAGCTAGCTGATGTAGCAATTACACATTCTCACCACTCCCTGGATAAAGAAGTTACTCCAGAACGGCCTATTCGAATATTACTCTCTTATATTTATGACCTCTAGATTTGGACTTCCATCAAGCAGAGATATTTTCTTGATGTCTACTCTATAAAACTCCTTACTTTTGTAAGCATCTATTAGGTAACCCCTCGAACTGCTTTTCTGATATGCGTTTTTCCGGTTGATAATGGTGCCATCATTTGTAAACGTTTGTACTTTTGCCAATGCCTTTCTATCCTTTCATGATAAACAAAGACCAGATTCATTTCCAAAAATGGCATAGTGTCCTGATGTAAATATTTTTAAGAGGTTACTGCTAATTTTGAACAAGAATGCTGCATTCCTATTTTAAGACTGGTTCAAAAATTGTGAAGGGTGGAATTAAATTGGAACTCAATAGGAACTCATTCCCAGATCCGTAGCTCCATGCTTTAGTATTTGAAGATGAGTACTTACATTCTTAATTATCCTTCTTATGTTTTAAGTTGTTCAGTTGTTCCTCTGTTTTCATTTGACTGCAAGCAAACACCCCAACATCATTTTTGTTACACTAACTCTGGTACGCATCTGATCTCCTCACTTTCTGTGTTCTCAATGCAAGACTAGTTGGAAGGAGTACCCACCTACAATGACCGGACAAGATTGGGCTGAGAAGCAAGACAGCTGCACAGACCAGAGCTGAATTGACACAGACAATAGGGTTTTCTTTATATAGGCAGTTATTTTGTCAAGGGTGGTAGGAATTTGTAAATCTTTCCATGAAAATTTGTCAATGATAATTAAATCTTTTCAGGTACATTTTGATAGCTATGGGTTTCAAAGGATATGCAGCAATGAGAGATCTGTGACACTGTATCTCAACATTGTTATGTCCCAACTAAATGTTTACGGCAGCAGTAAAGTGGGGAATGACAGTGCAAACACTGAGGTGAGTTCTAGAAAATGATGGGAGGCTGTGCAAATTAAACTGTATCATTATGATGCCCCATAATAGAGAGGGAAGTTAGATTGTTTAAAATTAATTTGAAGGAATTTTATATCTGTGAATGTTATTTCTTTTTATTCTTCAAAGGAATGTGAGCATTTCTAGCCAGGTCTGCATTTGTTGTCCATCTCTAATTCCCCATGAGCTACTGATGAGCCACCACAGTCCATGTCATGTAGGTACACTCACATTAATGTTTGGAAGGGCGTTCCATGATTTTGACCCTGAGATGGTAAAGGAACAACAGTATAGTTTCACATCAGGATGGTGTGTATCTTGGAAAGGAGCTTGTAGCTGCTGGTATTCCCATGCATCTTCCATCTTTCAGGAGGTAGAGCCTAAGCCTCAATATTGTCCAATTCGCTGCATATTGATACAGGCAGCTTGAGTATCTGACAAGATGTGAATGATGCTGATCATTGTGCAATTATCAGCAAACATCCCCACTTCTGACATTATGATCGAGGAAAGGTTGTTGATGATGCAGCTGGAGTTGGTTGACCCTAGAACTCTACCTTGAGAAAATCCTACAGTGGTATCCTTAGGATCAGATGGCTAACCTCCCACAGCCATATCTCTTTCTTTATACTAGGTACATCTCCAACCAGTGGGCAACTATAGCCCTTGAGCTTTGAAAGACAATGACCTAAAGTTTATTATGCCTCTTTGAAGATGCATCCAATCAAACACTGCCGAAAGACAAAGGGTCAGTTAGACTCGAAACGTCAGCTCTTTTCTCTCCTTACAGATGCTGCCAGACCTGCTGAGATTTTCCAGCATTTTCTCTTTTGGTTCCTGGAATTTAATTCTTTGAATCAAGACTGTAATAAGGTCTGGAGCTGACTTGCCCTGATGGAATCCAAATTGAAGATTGGTTAGTTATTGCTGAGTAAGTACCACTTAAAACCACTATCAGTGACACCCTTCATCACTTTGCTACTAATTAAGACTACACTGTTGGTGGAGCAGTTGACCTGATTAGATTTGTCCTGAATTTTTGTGGACAGGATATATCTAGGCAAATTTTCCATTTTGGTGGATGCTAGTGTTGCAGCAGCACTTGAATAACTTGACTGGAGATCTGACTAGTTCTGGAGCACAAGATTTTCCTCTGGAACTGTTGTGGTCAGGGTTCATAGCTTTTACTGTATTTAGTGCACTCAGTTGTTTATTGTCCTCAAGTGGAGTAAATTGAATTGACTACAGACTGATGTTTGTAGTGAGTGGTCATAAGGGAAGAAGCTGAAATGAATTATTTGCTCTATATTTCTAACATACGTATGGACATATGAATCTAGATGAGGAGAAGGCTATTTGGCTGCTCGGTTTGCTCTGTAATTTAATATGGTCACAACTGATTTGACTGTAAATGACATTTGTGCTCATATACAAGGCTTCATCATCAGTGACAATGGGAGTGTTCAATGAGGTTTCTCCTCCTGATAGGTGTTTAATTATTCATTACCATCCTTCACTGGGTGTAGCAGGGTTGCAGAGCTTTGATCTATCCATTGGATGCAGTTCTCGACTGCAGGCTGCTTCTGATGTTTGGCATGTAGTCCTATGTTGTAGCTTCACATCTCATTTTCAGATATGAATGGTTTGGCTCCTGGCATCCTCTTTTGTAATCTTCTTTGAACAGTGCATGATCTTCTGGCTTGATGCTAGAGTGAGAGATATGCTAGGGAAGAGAATACAGATTTCATAAAGCAATTTGTATCTTGACAGTACAACAGTTCAATACAATTTTATTCCTGTTGATGGGCTACAGTGCCTCAATGCTCAGATTTTTCTAGACCCTCCTGAATCTATTCAATTTAGCTTGGTGGTAGTGCTATACAACACCAGAGTTCTATAAGAAGATGGGAGATTCTCTCCACAAGGATTGTGCAGTGGTCATTCCTAGCAAGACTGTAATGGGCAGATGCCTCCGTGATGGTTGATTGGTGAGGGAAAGGTCAGGAAGATTCTTTACCTTTTTTTGTTCACCCAACAGCTGTCACTGGCCCAGTCTCGCAGGTATGTCCTTTAGGACTCGCCAACTCAGCCCGTACAGGTGCTTCCAAACCAGCCTTGGAGATGGATGTTGAAGTTCCCCATTCAGAGTATCTCTTGGCCTTTGCTCTTGCTCCTTCTAAATGACGTTCATTTTGGATTATCAGTCCATCAGCTCAGGAAGGGTGATAGGTCCTAATCAGTAAGAGATTTGATTGTCAGCATTTGATCTGATGTGCTGAGACTTTATGGGGCTCAGGGTCAGTGTTGAGCTATGGAGGACCATTTGTCCTGTCTGTGTACTGCCACCTCTAATGGATCGGCTTGTTGGTCAGACAAGCCATAGTGATGGAGGAGGTGGTGATGAAGGAGACAGAGCATTGCTGAAAGGTGTGATTTGTTGAGTATGACTGCTAGGCTATTGCTTAACTCATAATTTTAAAGTCAAGAAGCCAGCACATAGAATTAAATGATAAAGCAAGCAAGTTGAACATTGAAAATTCACAGCATCCTAAGAATGACCCAAGGCTAAGGCAGGAGGAACTGACTGAGATTAATGGGAATACCAGAGAGGACTGCATCTCTGAGCCCAGGTGAATGTCTTTAAATAATGTACACAAATATAAGGAGGATTATGAATCAAACTTTATATTGTTGGCAGATTATAATATTATAGCTATTACCAAGTTGTAGCTAAATAAAGATGAAGAGTAGCTTGATACAGCTCAGAGGCAAAAACATAGCTAGATGAGGATTTTGTTTCTTTGCTTAAAGATATGAGTTAAAATTGTTAATCCTGTATTCAGTATAAACGAGGTGAATGTAGAATTGATTTACATTAAAACTTACTGATGAAAGAAGCTAGTTAGGGAGTTGCAATACATGACTTAACCAGTAACATCCATTTTTCTTGAAAAAATAAATTAAAAAGCATTGGTATCTGTTGTAAAGATCACATCTTTTTATTTTTATTTTTGTTTTTGGATTGGTGCCCAAAATGGGAAAACAATACTACTTTAAAAATTGGAATTAGTGGAAAGAGATGTTGCAGTTTTAAAACAATTTACTGGGACTCATTGTAAGTTGTATTTACACCATTGCTTTGTTCAAGCAGTGCAGGAGAATTGTTGGACTCATCGACATTGTGGGTGTGCGTTCAAGACAGTTTTGCTCAGAGAGCCTGTGATTGGTTTCCCAATCAGGGATAGGCGTACTGCTCAAGAATTCTCAGCATGACAACAACTTTATGATTGGCTCCGGACAGGTAGACAGACTACATGTGAACAATACAAGAACATAAAGCCTCCAGACTCTAAAAAGACAGCATCTCTCTCTCTGTCCTTGCTGATAAGTATTACGGAATTGGAAGATAGTTAGCCAGATATTTTCTCTCATCAATTGCACATAAGCTATTGCCTCTAACCAGTGACTGAGAGACTGAACAAATAATTTGCCCAATTGTGGTGCATATGTAGTAAAATCTGAAACAACTTGGAAAGAAGATGATTGGCGATCAGAAGGACTTGGAAGAAGCAGGACCCCTCAGTGAATCCCATCGAATCCTGGCAACTGGTACTAGTGACCTGTGTTTTCCTAATTTGGATTTTTCACTCGTAACATCCATGTTTTTGTTTGTTTGTCTATATCTATCTGTATGTGTTTGAAGGAGTTCAGGAAGGAGTTGAGTTATAAATTGATAATTCATACCTTGCCAGTAGTTAGAATAGATTTATTTGTAATAAATCATAGTTTCTTGTTAAATGCAGATACCTAATCAGTGTTTTCTGTTAACCTGGATATACCAGGTAGGAAAATTGGGAATTTTGAGTATTTGGATTAAATCTTTAACTTTCGCAATGACCCCGATAGCAGTGGAGCTTGAGAATCGGTGTGCTTTCCCAATGGGTTGTGACACTGTTCCAATTTACCACTGTAACCAGAGTAAGCTTATAGATACTAAACTATATAAGCCAATTAATTATGGATGTTTGATTGTGAATAAAATTGGCTTTGTGAAGTAAGAACTAATCAAGAGAATTTCGGCACAAGGCAAAGACAAGTGATTTCATTGTTGAGGAAATTAACTGGCATTTATTTAAAGTTTACACATTATCTGGATGTTGCAGAAATTCATTGCAGCTACAACCTTCGGAACATAGTCAAGGACAAACTTCATCAGCTGTGGGCTACATGAGCAGGTCAGACACTGGGAATTCTGTGCATGGTATCCCACCTCCTGACTCCCCAAAGCATATCCCCCAATCTGCAAGGCATAAATCAGGAATGTGATGAAATAATCTCCTCTTGCCTGGATTAATGCATTTCTATGTATAGCATTAAGTTTCATTCATATTTCTGTACCGTCTGTACTTTAGAAGTAATGGTGGAAATGAAAGAGTTAAGATATACTATCACACATAGACACAATGACAGAAACCAGTTTCCTTTTTGAAAGAGACCCAGCCAGAAGGTTAGAGAGTGTGCAGGTTTCTATCAGGGAGAACATCTCAGCTAATGTGTTGTTCACTTTGCAATCTCCAGAACAGTTGGGGCTGAATAGAAGTCATAGGTGGTTTAAAAGTCACTAAGACAGAAGCTTCAGAAACAGAAGGTTGTGGAAGAGAAGTTTAAGGAATCCATATTATGAAACAAGTGGTTGTGTCAGCAATTTGTTTAAAGGTTTTAGATAGAATGAGCCCCCAAACTGTTATGAAATGGGGTAAATCCTCCCCTGTTAATTTAAACCAGCAACACATAAAAGATTTACCCCAGGCGGTAATCTGTGAAAATTCAAGAGGCAAAGAACTATCCCAAAAATCACTACTTAAAGTAAAAATTAACAACTTTGATTCTATGTTTGACTTTTAAAAGTATTAACTAACAAATATTTACAACTCATTTATCTAAACCTAACTTTTACCTTCCCCTTTACAATACTAGCCTGATAAAACCCCTGATTAAGATTTACCAAAAAAATTCAAATTTCAAAACCAATAAGCTTCCTCAGTCTTTTTTTCTTCTTAGGGTTTCTGTTTCACAGGTTATTGATAGATAAAGATACCTTTAAGAGAGCTATTCTGCAGGTGCCTGCAGATGTTGGTGGCTTGACAGATCTCCCCCAACTGTTCAATTTTTCTCTGGTCTTATATCTCAAAGCATTGGATCGTTTAATTGGTTTTAAACTTGTCAAAATAGTAAATTCAAACTTGTTTGGTTTTTGATATTTTGGGGTATAGTTTAAACTGATTGGCTGAATTTGAATTTGTTTTGTCTCAAAGCAACCCAGCCAGTGCTAGCTGTTCTGACCAAGCGTTACGTTGTTACCTTGTTCCAGACTCTCTCTCTCACGAAGTCCTTGTTGACTTTTCCACTCAGTTTAAGGTACAGTACCCCTTACCTTCATAACAAACTAAAGAAGATAACAATGAGTAAATGTAGACATTTGCCAGAAAGAATCTAAGTACAGAGCTTTAAAATAGAAACAAGGTGACTCTTCGATGTGGTTTGAGTATGTGTAATTTTGTTGTCAAGGGAAAAATTCCCGAATCATTATTTTCTGATATTGTAATGCGATTGTAACAAATCATTCTTATATCGAGTAAATTAGTTTTTGTTTTCCTTTTTGGCTGTAACAAACTTTGATGTTCCTTTTTTCAAAGTGCATTGGCAGCCTCTTGTGAATATGTTCATAGACTGACCACCACAGTAATAAAATTATAAGAATAAAATGTATGGTCTATAAAGCTGGATTTCACTCTAGAATCAGACTTGTCCAGTATTGGTGTCAAATGGGATGGTGCTACTTTTTCTTGGCCTTACTTGTGATAACTGTTGGAACCAGATTGAGAAGCTTGATTTTTGGAATCTGAATTCCTGACCTCATTAGTTGATTAAGTCAAAATCAAAGCCACTATTTCAGTCGTGTCCTAATCAATGTAAATTCAGCATTTTCTTGCCTGTATAATCAAATGCTTCTTTAATACCAAGCCACAATTACATTGAGCATTTTTATAGATTTTCCACTTGCACTGTCACCTTGCAAAAACATTTTAGCTCAGTCACTAAGAACTGCATTTTACCTCTTTAAAATGTTGATAGTGCATCTTTGAACTTATTTACAGTTAAAGATTGATTTGGATAAACCCTTTTATGTAGTTGCTGATAAAAAGTAATTTTACACTCCATCTAATCTAGATCTCTTGTAAATCTTTATTGCACATCTAAAGCACCTGTGCTACAAGACTAAATTGAACACTTTAGATTGGCAGGTAGAAGTCATAAATTCTATTTTGTTTTCAACAAACTTTATACCATTAAAATCGATAGCTCACTGAAATTTGCATTTAAAGTGACAGGTGATAGGAAAAATTCAAACAGAAAATTATTCTGCAATACTGTCTGATCTAAAGAGACATTATCCTGTATCATTGATTCAGTTTAAAACAGCAGAGGCTAAACATTGTTTTATCCCTTTTTTAGGCATGACCTGTCTATGCAGGGTGCTGACCTGATCTGCTTGATTGTAGTGCCTGACTGAGTGAGGGTTCACCAGTTCTCCTTCTGATGCTGCTGATTTCCTCTGTACTGAGCAGGAGAGTTAAATAGCATTGTTCACAAATCTCAGGTGTCGCCAGTCTGTTGCTCCTAAAGGCATCTGTCTCTCCTCGGGGAAGATTTCTCTGAAGAAATTTGCTACAATGTAAAATGTAGAAAATTGAATGCCAGTCTAATTTAAATTTTACAGCTACTGTCTAGATTTTGCAATGGACAGTAACCTGGCAGTGAAAAGAAGGTGGGAGCTTGCTACTTCCATGAGGAAGCTGCTATTTAAATCCCTATTTTTGAACACAAGAAAGTGTAGAATGTTTAGTCTGTACATCCCCTCATACCTCACCACCACATGGTAAGGTAATTTCTGACCTTCAATCTCAAATCCATGTTTCCATCTAATCCTTTTTGAGTCCAAAAATCTGTTGGAGTCTTGGATATGTTCAATGGCTGAGAATCTACACCCCTATTGTGTGGAGAATTTACAATACATCGATTGTCGAAATTTCTCCTTATTTCAGTTATCTTGACTTCTTATTAGATGAGATTACATTACAGTGTGGAAACAGGCCCTTCGGCCCAAAAATTCCACACCGACCCGCCGAAGCGCAACCCACCCATACCCCTACATTTACCCCTTACCTAACACTACGGGCAATTTAGCATGGCCAATTCACCTTACCTGCACATCTTTGGACTGTGGGAGGAAACCGGAGCACCCAGAGGAAACCCACGCAGACAAGGGGAGAACGTACAAACTCCACACAGTCAGTCTCTTGAGGCGGGAATTGAACCCGGGTCTCCGGCGCTGTGAGGCAGCAGTGCTAACCACTGTGCCGCCGTGACGCCCACTAATCTTGAGACCATTCCCCTAACAACATGCTTCATGGGGAATTTCAATATTCTGGCAAAGCCAATGACCACTTTCTGTGCTTTTAGTACTAAAGCCAAAAAGGCCCACCCTTCAGCTTTTGTGATCTCCCACATGCATTGATGGATGGCAATGTGACTGGCTGCAGTCTCAATGCATCATGACAACCTTGTCCCATCTTTACCCTGTTCTGAGATTGCAGGTCCAGTTTAAGGTCGTGACATTTATGTGTTTGCCCGCTTGGTGAAGGGCATGTACTGACCACATTGCTCATGGCTAAGTGTACGTAGGAGAAATACTGCCTGAAGGCCTAAAGTTGGTATGGCCTTCTGCTAGAAGTGCTGCTTCTCTTCATGCTACATATAGCTTCTATTCTCTGCTTCATCTCCCTCTGATCCTGCAGCAAGGTGATTAACCTTCCACATGGATAGTCTGTCAAAAGGTGTTGTGCTGGAAAAGACAGCCAGTCAGGCAGCATCTGAGGAGCAGGAGATTCAATGTTTCGAGCATGAGCTCTTCAACAGCTTATAATCGAAATGTCAACTCTCCTGCTTCTCGGATGTTCCCTGACTGGCTGTGCTTTTCCAGCACCACACTTCTTTACTCTGACTCTCCAGCGTCTGCCAGCTTCTCCCATATGAATCGTCTGGCAAGGTCCCAAATTTGGCTTTCCAGCCCATATTCCAAGTCTTGCCTTCCTGAGGTGCCATTTGTCCAGGTAAGAGTGAATGCTCGGGATTTGTGTTGCTGAAGCCTAAATGGAGTGGATCCATGAGGCCTTTCATACCAAAGAAAATCCCTCCAAAGGTCCAGCAGAACTCCTGCCTAACTGAAAGAATTTTTGTCAGCTCCTACAACAACATATTTCTTTCCCTAAATCCTAAAGGAATTAATATTTAGTCACAGGCAGGACACCTGAAAGCTTTAATGGTGATCTGTGTAAACAGTGCTGGTCAGGTGGTGTACCTCATGTAGCTGAATGCATGTTCACCTGTGCCTGTTAAGAGAAGGCATCAACAAGTAAGGCAAGGTCCAATATTGCAGATTGTGCATCAAACTAATGATACCATGTTGACTGTCATCACAATCTCCCCATTCAGTCATTCATTGTACTCTTTGATCTGTTTGACTGTGTGTGGCTCAGATAATCATTTCTATTTGTAAACTATGTTCTTAAAGCAGCAAATATATCATTGATGCTTTTGGACCATCCCTTTATTATTACTACTTGCAGCACTTTGAGATTTTGCTACTTTTTGGGTATTTTGCTTGATTTTCGCAAAGTGCTTTTCTGTTATATTCAAGATCTTGAATAACTATTTTGTGTCAGTCTTCACAGTGGAAGATGTGTCTAACATGCCAAAGAATGATGTTAAGGATACAATGAGAAGTGAGGACCTCAATTGAATGGTTATCACTAAAGGGGGTAGTGTTGAGCAAACTTGAGGGTATAATGGTAGATAAGTCCTCTGGCCCTGATGGAATGCATCTCAGGGAGCTGAAAGAAATAGTGGAAATTATGGTGGATGTGTTGGAGGTAATTTACCAAAATTCACTGGACTCTGGGCAAGTCCCAGTGGTTTGGAAGACAACGAATGTCATGCTGCTGCTTAAAAGGGTGTAGACAAAAGGCAGGTAATTATAGGCCAGTTAGCTTAACATCTGTAGTCGGGAAAATGCTGGAGGCTATCATTAAAGAAGGAATAGTGAGACATCTGGATGGAAAGGGTTCCATCAGGCAGACGCAGCATGGATTCCGGAAGGGAAGGTCTTACTGGGGTTCTTTAAGGATGTAACAAGCACAGTGGATGCAGGGGAACAGGTGAATGTTGTAAAGTTGGATTTCCAGAAGGCTTTCGATAAGGGGCCACATAAAAGACTCATCCATAAGATAAGAATTCATAGAGTTGCGGAGAAAGTATTAGCATGAATAGAGGACTGGTTCACCAACACAAAGCAGAGAGTTGGGATAAATGGGTGTTGCTCTGGTTGGAGATCAGTGGAGAGCAGGGTGTCACAGGGGTTGGTGTTGGTCCTGAAACTGTTCTGAAACAATAAATGATTTGGAAGAGGAGTGTATTGTATCCAACATGAGTGTAATGTATTCAAGTTTGCTGATGATACTAAATTGTGTGGAAAGGCAAGCTGTGCAGAGGATGTGAAGGATCTGCAGGGGGATTTAGATAGGTTAAGTGAGTGGGCAAGGGTCTGGCAGATGGAGTACAATGTTGGTAAATGTGAGGTTATCTTCTTTGGAAGTAAAAATAGTAGGTCCGAGTATTGTTTAAATGGTGAAAGATTGCAGCATGCTGTTGTGCAGAAGGACTTTGGAGTGCTTGTACATGAATCGCTGAAAGTTGATTTGCAGGTGCAACACATAATCAGGAAGGCAAATGGAATATTGGCTTTCATTGTTCGAGGGATTGAATTTAAGAACAGGGAGGTTCTGCTGCAATTGTATGAGATGTTGGTGAGGCTGCATATGAAATATTGTGCGTAGTTTTGGTATCTCAACTTGAGGAAGGATACACTGACTTTTGGAGGTGGTGCAGAGGAGGTTCACTAGGTTGATTCTGGAGATGAGGGGGTTACCCTATGAGGGAAGGTTGAGCCGCCTGGGACTCTACTCGCAACAATTTAGAAGATTGAGAGCAGATCTTATAGAAACATCTAAAATTGTGAAAGGGATGGATATGTTGGAGACAGGCAAATTGTTTCCGCTGGTGGGTGAGACTAGAACTAGAGGTCATGGCCCCAAGATTAGGGGGAGTAGATTTAGGACAGAGATGAGGAGGAACTGCTTTTCCCAGAGAGGAGTGAATCTATGGAATTCTCTGCCCAAGGAAGCTGTAGAGGCAGCTTCATTAAATATGTTCAAGACACAGGTGGATGGGTTTTTGCATGGTAGGGAAATTAAGGGTTATGGGGATAATGCAGGTAGGAGGATCTGAGATGATGGATAGGTCAGCCATGTTTTAATGAATGGCGGAGCAGGTTCAATGGGCTAAATGGCCTACTCCTGCTTCTATTACTATGAAACTTTGGTATAATTCCCTTTCTAATGGCATTGTGGGTCACCCCACATGCAGGTGGACTGCAGCAGTTCAAGAAGGCAGCTCATCTCCACCTTCTCAAGAGCAACTAGGGATGGGCAATAAATTCTGGCCCAGGCAGTGACCACCCACATTCCCCAAATGAATAAAAGGAAAGGAAAATAGAGCATGATGAGTTGCCACTTCATATTGAAGCTTAAAGGTTTGATGCTGTTGTAGCATCCTTTATTTTCTTCATTGGGAGTGCTGCTCTTGACAGCCTTTCTACAATGTATGTTTGCTTCTTTGCTTGTATGTCACATCCAGATGGTATCTCTGTAACCAGAGTACTAAGATACTTTGAAACATGATGTCCTAAGTGATTGCTACAGAGCTGGAGGAAAACACAGTCTCTGACAGGGCGACATAGGTATGTGCAGACTGTGGTATGAAAATAAAGAAGCTATCCACAGTTAAAACATTGGCTCAGAGAAAATGGCTACATTTATTCCCTTGCAGTTCCTGTTTGTATCACAGGCAATATGAAGCAAAACTGGACTGTCTTTCATGCCGAATGGCAGGAAGCTTGCTACAGTTGGCAGCAAGACTTAGTCCAGTGAAGGGGAATAGTTTTCATTCAAGGGCTCCCAACAAAGTCCAGAGCAGCTTCTATACCAGTCAAGGCTCTGCTTGCGATGGTCAGATCAAGGATCCTCTGCTCCCAGAGCAGAATGTCAGGCAGCACACCACCTGCTTTAGTCTTTTCATGGGCTATTTTGCTCTTGGAATGAGAGAGAGGTAGGTATTATGGAAGATGAAAGTGGGTAACACAGTTATTACTCTTGATGCAAATGGAGAGAAATCCTGAGAGAATGAGCAAGAAGCAGTGTGGATGTGGAGGGTTTGTGCTTTGGGGATAGTTGAGGGTGAGTGAGGGAGATATTTGCAGGGATTTGAGAAGGTATTAAAGTGTGAGCTGGGTGCTGTAGCAGCAATAAATTCAGTGTGTGTTATCAGAGAGAAGATGGTGGCACATACTTCTATTCATGGACCTTTTTCCCTCATTACTCAGAACTCCTCCAGATGGTGACACAATGGCTCAGTGAATAGCACTGCTGCCTCACAGCGCCAGGTTCCATTCCAGCCTTCGGGTAACTGTCTCTATGGAGTTTGCGATTTCTCTCTGTGTCTGCATGGATTTCCTCTGGGTGCTCCAGTTTCCTCCTGCAGTCCAAAGATGTCCATAGTGTCGGGATGTGTTGGCTTGATTAATTAGCCATGGGAAATGTGGGGTTACAAGGATAGGGGCTGGGTTTGGGTGGGATGCTGTTCAGAGGGTCAATGTAGACTCGATGGGCCAATCAGCCTCTTTCCACACCTGAAATTCTGTGTTTGTATGGCTGTAAACAGGGTGGCAATCTTGGATTAGGCTGGCATGATCTGGTCTTGTAACCCCAATTTCTGGTCCTGGGGGATGAGGATGTGCTATCTCTGCATTACCCTGTCCAGCAGGAGCTCCAGGTCCCTGTCTCTCAAAGTGAAGCATGGGCTTCCCAATATCTGCCTCCCAGTTGTTCCTGTCCTCTATCACGGAGGTCTTGGACGACAGAACACAGGAGAGGCTGGACCAGCCGCTATCTCTGGACGAGCTGACCAAGGCCCTCGAGTCCTTCGAAAAGAATAAAATTCCCGGAAGCGACGGCTTACCGGTCGAGCTCTATTCCGCTCTGTGGGACTTGATTGGCCAGGACCTGCTGGAGGTGTATGTCAGTATGGTTCGGGCAGGTACCATGAGTGAATCCATGAGGAAAGGCATCATCACCCTCATCTACAAGCGGAAGGGGGAGAGGGAGGAACTCAAACATTGGAGACCAATCTCACTGTTGAATGCGGATTACAAAATTCTGTCAAAGGTAATTGCCAACCGGGTCAGGTCTGCTCTAGGGTCGGTGATTCACCCTGACCAAACCTGTGCTGTGCCGGGCAGGAAGAGCGCTGAGAGTCTCGCACTCCTCAGGGATACAATCGCCTACGTGCAGGACAGAGGGTTGGACATCTGCCTGATCAGCCTGGACCAGGAGAAAGCCTTTGAGAGGATATCACACAGGTATATGAGAGATGTTCTCTCCAAAATGGGCTTTGGGGAGGGAATCTGCAATTGGATCAGACTGCTCTACGCCAACATTGTCAGTGCAGTCTCAATCAATGGGTGAGAATCAGATAGCTTCCCAGTCAGATCTGGAGTCAGGCAGGGCTGCCCTCTCTCTCCTGCCTTGTTTGTGTGCTGCACAGAGCCATTTGCCGAGTCCATCAGGAAGGATGTGAGCCTGAGAGGGGTGACTATTCCTGGCAGCGGGGGCCTGCAGGTTAAGGCCTCCCTGTACATGGATGACATCGCCGTTTTCTGCTCGGATCCGCTGTCCGCGCGAAGACTCATGTGCATATGTGACCAGTTCGAACGGGCCTCAGGGGCCAAGGTAAACCGAGGCAAGAGCGTGGCCATGCTCTTCAGGAACTGGGCCGACCAATGCTCGATCCCCTTCACCGTCAGGACCGACCACCTGAAGGTGCTGGGTATTTGGTTCGGAGGGGCTGTGGTGAGCACCAAGTCTTGGGAGGAGCGTAGCAACAAAGTGAGGCAGAAACTGGGCAGATGGAAGCTATGGTCGCTCTCCATCGCGGGAAAAAACCTGGTCATCAGGTGTGAGGCACTGTCATTGCTATTATACGTGGCACAGGTCTGGCCTATTCCCAGAACCTGTGCCGCTGCAGTCACCCGGGCCATCTTCCAGTTTATATGGAGGTCAAAGATGGACCGGGTCCGAAGGGACTCGCTTTACAAAGATCTGGGCAACGGGGGAAAAAATACACCCAATGCCACCCTCACCCTGATGGCCACCTTTGTGTATGGCTGCATCAAGCTGTGCGTGGATCCCCGGTACGCAAACACCAAGTGTCACTACGTACTGAGGTTCTACCTGTCCCCGGTGTTGCGAAGGATGGGCCTGGCCTCGCTGCCGCGGAACACTCCGAGTAGTTGGATCGTTCAGTATCACCTGTCCTTCGTGGAGAAGTTTATGAAGAAAAACACCTTTGACCACAAGTCCATCAGGAAGTGGTCAGCACCTAGTGTCCTTGAGACCCTTCTGGAAAAGGAGAGGGCGGATCCTATCGAGAGGTTCCCTGAGCAGACTGTCAAAGCCATTTGGCAGAATGCCTCATCACCAGAACTTTCCAACAAGCACCAAGACATGGCTTGGCTGGTGGTGAGAACGGCTCTGTCTGTGAGATCCTTTATGCACGCCCGGACTCTCAGCCGCACCGCGCGCTGCCCTCGAAGCGGCTGCAGGGGGGACGAGACTGTCACACACCTCCTTCTGGAATGTGCCTATGCAGAAGAAGTCTGGAGAGGAATGTAGTGGTGTTTGTCGAGGTTCGTCCCGAGCAGCGCCGTGACGCGGGACTCCGTGCTCTACGCCTGTTCCCCGGGACGCAAACCGAGACGAACATCAACTGTGCCTGGAGGATCATCAACTCAGTGAAGGACGCTCTCTGGGTGGTCCGAAACCTATTGATCTTCCAGCTGAAGGAGTTGACCCCGACTGAGTGTCGCAGACTGGCACATTCCAAGGTCCAGGACTACGTGTTGAGGGATGCGCTGAAGCTTGGGGCAGCTGTCGTCAAGGTGCAGTTGGCAAAGACGACCGTCTAACATCTGCCTGCCTAAGAAGAACAGGGGGCTCGCGCAGTCATTTGGGCTCTGCTGACGCCTCAGCTAAAAATGTAATCGTACAGACCTGTAAATAGGAATGATTACTCTGTTTTCCTGTAAATGTAAATGGAATGTTTACATATGTATGGCATGTCCAACTGTACAGACCATTAAAGTATTTTATGAATAAAGTATATTTTTGAAATAAAAAAAAAGGATGTGTACTGCCTGCAGGATTTCCCTGGGGCAGGCTATTTCGATGTGACCTTCAAGAGCGTGAAGAATTGCGAGCAGCTCCTGAAGGTCTTCAAGGAGAAGGAAGGGGAACCTCTGTTCTCCATCTTGTCGGCAGTCCCGTTGTGTGTGCTTCCTGCGCAGAGGAGTCGTGTTGTAACAATCCAGATGTACAAACCCCACGTCCCAGCAGCAGATGTCCTGACCTTCCTGAGAAGATACGTCCAGGTCGAGGGAGACAGTACCGATGTGGTCGATCCTTTCGGGATCTGGACCAGCAAACGACAGGTCAGGGTAACACTGAGGGTCGATGCCAGTGGGAACATCCTCCACCCACCCTCCAGCTTTGCCATCGGAGGAAGCAGAGGTTACCTGACATACGCAGGGCAGCTGAAAGAGTGCCGAACCTGTGGGAGGTCAGGCCACATGGCGGCGGATTGTAAGGTGACCGTCTGTCGAAACTGCAAGCATGAAGGCCACCCGACCAAGGAATGTAAGGAGGCCAAGAACTGTAATCTGTGCGGAGAGGCAGGCCACATTTACAAGGCCTGCCCAATTCGAGGGGCTGCCACCTATGCACAGATGGCCGGAGGTGGCAACACGAGCTGTGGACTGCCTAAGACCAGCAATGTACCAAAACACAGCACGGGAACGGTGTCTGGAAGCACCCAGAAGGAAGGGCAGGATGTAGCAGAGCAGACGGCAGACAGCGGGGAGGTGTAGCAGCAGATCCAAGCTCCTTCAAGACAGACGGAGGAAATGGAAGAGGAGGGAACAAACGAGGCAGAGGATTGGATTACTGTCAACAACAAGAAGAGGAAACTTTACAAGGCCTCCAACGCCACCCAGCAAATGGGGAAGCGACATCTGCACGACGAGGATACAGTAACCTCTTCTGACGGTGAGGACGGGCGCAAGGAGGGTCATCACCAGAGGAAGAGACCGAGCGCCGCGGGAAAAAAGGAGGGCAGCACCGCCCAAGCAGGAAAAGATTACCCCTCTGAGGGGACGGGTAAAGGCCTCCCCCCCCCCCCCCCCCCCCCCACCCGGTGAGAACCAAGAGGTACAGGTAACTGGGAGCAGCGGTCCTGTGATAGCCCCGCTGTCAGATAGAGAACTGGACTGTGCGGACCCTGGGCCCGACCCGAAGACACCAGAGCAGGGAAATGGCTCCAGCGTGGAGACGGACAGCTACCTCAGCCCTGGGAGGGTCCAGCAGTTTGCCGTCACCACGGGGATGCACACCGCTACCCCAGAGGGGCAAGACCAACATCAAATGGACACTGTTAACCTCGTAAACTGTTAAAATGGGGTTAAAAATTGCCAGCATCAATGTGCGTAGCATCAAATCGGTTACGCGATGTGTTTCTACGATGGCCTTCCTGGCCAACGTTAAAGCCGATGTCCTGTTTCTGCAGGAGTGTGGGATATCGCACCTCAGCAGCTACAGGAGATGGTCGAGCTTGTGGGCCCATGGGCCGTCAGTTTGGTCGGGGGGCAACGACAGCCGCGTCTCCGGCCTGGGTATCCTGTAGCGAGGAGGCAACTTCACCATCTCCGAGGTTAAGGAGGTGGTGGGCAGGTGCCTCCTCGTCACCGACGTCATGTACAGGAATGCTCCCCTGAGACTGATTAATGTGTACGCTCCAGTGGGTAAGAGTGAACGGTTGGCTGTCCTGCAGCAACTTCCACTGTTGCTGGCTACGTCCAGGCCGGTCATTCTGGCCGGAGACTTCAACTGTATCATTGATGCAGATGGACGATCCGGTTGGGGGGGGTACAGTAAACTGGATGCCACATCTAAAGCCCTGTTGGAAACAGTAAAAGATGCCAAGCTGCACGACATCTTCAGCACCCCTGCAGATGGAGCGCAGTGTAGATACACCTGGTCACGGGCAGACGGGTCTATCTGCTCAAGGATAGATTACCTGTTTGTGTCCCGAACACTCTCGGTCAGATCCACCGACATCAAGCCGGTGTTCTTCTCTGACCACTGCCTCCTGCTGGCCGACTGTCACCTACAGGACGAGCAGTTGGCTGATAAGGGAACGTGGAAGCTGAACACAAAGCTGTTGACCCTGGGAAACATTGAGGAGCTCAAGAGGGACTACGCAGGTTGGAGAACCGTGAAGCCCCTCTTTGAGTCCCCAGCGGACTAGTGGGAAACAGTAAAAGGGAACATCAAGAGGTTCTTCATCCTCAAAGGTGTTCAGGAGGCGAGAGAGAGGAGGGGAAAACTGTCCCAGCTCCAGGAAAGTATGCAGAACCTGCTCCTGCTGCAGACGATGGGGGTCGATGTCACGGAGGACCTCAAGGAGGTGAAGGGCCAGCAAGCCTCGCTCTTTGTCTCAGAGGCCTCCAAGATAATCTTCCGGTCCAGGGTCCGCTCGGTGGAGCAGGACGAGACGTGCTCACGTTTCTTCTTCCAGAAGGTGCACAAAGAGAGCTCCGTGCTCAGCAGCCTGAAGGAAGAAGATGGCTCGGTAACGTCATCTCAGGCTGACGTCATGAGGATCAGTAAATCCTTCTATGCCAGTCTGTATGACGCGAAGCCGACCGACAGCGCGTCCTCCCAGTCGTTCCTGTCCTCTATCATGGAGGTCTTAGACAACAGAACACAGGAGAGGCTGGACCAGCCGCTATCTCTGGACGAGCTGACCAAGGCCCTCGAGTCCTTCGAAAAGAATAAAACTCCCGGAAGTGACGGCTTACCGGTCGAGCTCTATTCCGCTCTTTGGGACTTGATTGGCCAGGACCTGCTGGAGGTGTATGTCAGTATGCTTCGGGCAGGTACCATGAGTGAATCCATGAGGAAAGGCATCATCACCCTCATCTACAAGCGGAAGGGGGAGAGGGAGGAACTCAAAAATTGGAGACCAATCTCACTGTTGAATGCGGATTACAAAATTCTGTCAAAGGTAATCGCCAACCGGGTCAGGTCTGCTCTGGGGTCGGTGATTCACCCTGACCAAACCTGTGCTGTGCCGGGCAGGAAGAGCGCTGAGAGTCTCGCACTCCTCAGGGATACGATCGCCTACGTGCAGGACAGAGGGTTGGACACCTGCCTGATCAGCCTGGACCAGGAGAAAGCCTTTGACAGGATATCACACAGGTATATGAGAGATGTTCTCTCCAAAATGGGCTTTGGGGAGGGAATCTGCAATTGGATCAGACTGCTCTACACCAACATTGTCAGTGCAGTCTCAATCAATGGGTGAGAATCAGATAGCTTCCCAGTCAGATCTGGAGTCAGGCAGGGCTGCCCTCTCTCTCCTGCCTTGTTTGTGTGCTGCACAGAGCCATTTGCCGAGTCCATCAGGAAGGATGCAAGCCTGAGAGGGGTGACTATTCCTGACAGCGGGGGCTTGCAGGTTAAGGCCTCCCTGTACATGGATGACGTCGCCGTTTTCAGCTCTGATCCGCTGTCCGTGCGCAGACTCATGTGCATTTGTGACCAGTTCGAACGGGCCTCAGGGGCCAAGGTAAACCAAGGCAAGAGTGAGGCCATGCTCTTTGGGAACTGGGCCGACCAATCCTCGATCCCCTTCACCGTCAGGACCGACGACCTGAAGGTGCTGGGTATTTGGTTCGGAGGGGCTGGGGCGTGCGCCAAGTCTTGGGAGGAGCGTATCAGCAAAGTGAGGCAGAAACTGGGCAGATGGAAGCTCCGGTCACTCTCCATTGCGGGACAAAACCTGGTCATCAGGTGTGAGGCACTGTCATTGCTATTATACGTGGCACAGGTCTGGCCTATTCCCAGAACCTGTGCCGCTGCAGTCACCTGGGTCATCTTCCAGTTTAAGGGAGGTCAAAGATGGACCGGGTCCAAAGGGACTCGCTGTATAAAGATCTGGGCAACGGGAGAAAAAATACACCTAATGCCACCCTCACCCTGATGGCCACCTTTGTGTGTGGCTGCATCAAGCTGTGCGTGGATCCCTGGTACGCAAACACCAAGTGTCACTACGTACTGAGGTAGTTGGACCATTCCGTATCACCTGTCCTTCGTGGAGAAGTTTATAAAGAAAAACACCTTTGACCATAAGTCCATCAGGAAATGGTCAGCACATAGTGTCCTTGAGACCCTTCTGGAAAAGGAGAGGGCAGATCCTATCGAGCGGTTCCCTGAGCAGACTATCAAAGCCATTTGGCAGAATGCCTCATCGCCAGAACTTTCCAACAAGCACCAAGACATGGCTTGGCTGGTGGTGAGAAGGGCTCTGCCTGTGAGATCCTTTATGCACGCCCGGACTCTCAGCCGCACCGCACGCTGCCCTCGAAGCGGCTGCGGGGGGGGGACGAGACTGTCACACACCTCCTTCTGGAATGTGCCTATGCAGAGGAAGTCTGGAGAGGAATGCAGTGGTGTTTGTCGAGGTTCATCCCGAGCTGCTCCGTGATGCGGGACTCCGTGCTCTACAGCCTGTTTCCCACGACGCACACCGAGATGAACATTAACTGTGCCTGGAGGATCATCAACTCAGTGAAGGACGCTCTCTGGGCGGTCCGAAACCTGTTGATCTTCCAGCTGAAGGAGTTGACCCCGACTGAGTGTTGCAGACTGGCAAATTCCAAGGTCCAGGACTACGTGTTGAGGGATGCGCTGAAGCTTGGGGCAGCTGCCGCCAAAGCGCGGTGGGGAAAGACCACCATGTAACATCTGCTTGCCTATAGAAGAACAGGGGGCCCACACAGTCATTTGGGCTCTGCTGACCCCTCAGCTAAAAATGTAATTGTACAGACCTGTAAATAGGAATGATTACTCTGTTTCGGTATGCAAGGAAATGGAATGTTTACATATGTATGGCATGTCCAACTGTACAGACCACCAAAGTATTTTATGAATAAAGTATATTTGAAATAAAAAAAAGTCACTCCTTCATCACACTCACATATGCACCCCCTCACAGACTTAAGACACTCTACACTCACTACACACACACACACACACATACGCTTTCTCACACTCAACCCCCTGCCCAGACAACTCACATGCACACATATATTTTGTGGGGTGAATTTGTACTTGCAGGGTTACATTGTACTTTGCTCAAAAACTGCATGAATTTATGTAAAACTCTGTTATCTCGCTTTTTAGGTTAGAATCAGTCTAAACATCAGGTCATAGACAGAAAACACAGGGGGCTAACACCTTCAACATATTGTCTAGCTGTCACCATTGTTAACAGCTAACCTGAGAATGCAACTTTTTTAAAAAAAGGTTTTTTGATTTACACATGAAAGAAGTGAAACTATCATGGTATTCAAACAGATGAAAGACTTAACAGACAATCAAGGTATTTTTTAATGTATAATTTCAGTTACACCACACTGTAAATGTTTGCTATAAATCGTGTTAGGATTGAGCCCTCCACTATCACCTGATGAAGGAGCGATGTTCCGAAAGCTAATGTGCTTCCAATTAAACCTGTTGGACTATAACCTGGTGTTGTGTGATTTTTAACAAAAAAGCAAGTATGATAAAATCTTTACAAGCTACCCAGTATCCTTTAATGGTTTTGTAGACCTAAGTTAAGTTCAAAATGTTGAACTGAGTTTCTGTTTGCAGCTGTTAAACCACTTCTTATCAGAGTTGCAGTCTTACCAATGTTTCCTAATATTTGGACTCTGTTTATCTTTGGACTCTGTTTATTACCAGACTGGCAACAGCAGATACTCTGAACTTTTGAATCATATCCAAGTTATACATGTTAACCTGAGCCATTGAAGTAACTTTAACCTCCTCCCCCTGCAAAAAGCAATGTATCCTAGTCAGGAACACCACTCCCTCTCCCCACCCTGCAACTGGTGACCTACTCCTAGTTACAACACGCCCCCCACAACCTCCTTGTCCTGATGACCCTTCTCCCCTCCTATCCCAATACTGAGCTTCTTATCAGCTCTAATGGCAGAGGATGACCTCAAGAGTCCCTTGCTGTGTCCTGAAGAACATTGGTTTTAACTTAAGGCCTTCAGTCCCTCTGACTAGCCATCGAGCAGAAAATGAGGAGAAAACAGTTACTGATAAGTTCAGAAACTGCATTTCTGGCTTCATAGGCGGGTCTTACAATCTCCTGCTATCCTCCCTACCTCCCTGTAAAGGTGTCTTCCAAAATAGTTATTTTACAAATAATTTTCAGCATGCTATCAGTTAATGCTTTGGCAGCTAACAAATGTCAATATTTAATATTGAAAATCCTGTCTCACAGTGCCACCTGTAGGTACAGCTGGTATTGCAGATGATGGTTGACATAGAAATTAGATTATTTACAGTGTGGAAACAGGCCCTTTGGCCCAACAAGTCCAAATTGTTAAATAGATTGTTCAAAACCACTCATTCATTGATTGTAAAATGACAGAAGCTCTTGGTGGACATCCGAGCACATTTCTCATTAGACAGTGGCAATTATCAATGTTGCCTTGTTCATTGCTCTCACCTTACCCATATTCAGCTCAGATGTCCACCCATATTCAGCTTCCTAACTTACCAAATACATCAAAAAAGCTAAATGATAAGAAAATTTGGTGTGTAAACTGAAGTGGGGGCCTGGTGAATTCAGCTGGCTGCTTGTTCTGAAGGTCTTCCATATTAGAAACCAGACTCCAATATCTTAGGGTACACTCCATAGGTGACGGTGGCTATGTTCCTCCATGTTCATGGACCTTTGTATTCAACATGTGCCAGCCTCTAAGACCTGTCATGATACTTCTCTGACCTACTTACACGATGCTTCTGCATTTTAATGTTGCACCTCTGACTGCACTGACCATGATCATTGCAATGCTGCAGTAAGGACACTGTGCGCTCAGGGACACAGTCCCAGCTCACAGAGCGGACCAGACTGCAAGGGCTTATGCCTGAAATGTCGACTCTCCTGTTCCTCAGATGCTGCCTGACCCATTGTGCTTTTCCAGAGCCATCCTTTTCAACTCAGACTGCAGCTTCAAGCTTTTCACTCACTGTCATAGCGATCACTCACTCTAACCCTCATTGGATGCTCACAGCCCCTGCTTTCTCGTACTTTGCCTGGTCAGCCAGAGACACCGGACTAATACTATTTCTGTCTTACCTTGCCATTTAGTGCAGATGAGGAGCCAGGAGGCTTGTTATCACCATCAGCAGGCCTCATTAATGTGGATACTCTTTAGTCAGGGGGTCCTGGCACAGGGGCTTGGAAATAGTCAGGCAATCAGGGTCAGGATGCTGTCCACATAAGGGGTGTGTTGGGCAGCTCACGACTCGTCTTCAATCTTTTTGCCCTACAAGGGCAAAATTTCTTGCTGGAAGGAGAGACAGGTGGGTTTTAGGGGAGATGAGTGGCACAGCTGCTTCGTTCGTATTAGATGGTGAGATATCCCAAACGGGTATGTAGGTAGCACAGAGGGCATAGAGGGTTAATTTTTTTTGGGATTGGGCTCGGAGGCAGTGTATGAGTGAGTGAGGGAATGTGCTGCAGGTATGGAGTGGTGGAGCATGAGTCATAGAGGTGTACAGCATGGAAACAGACCCTTCGGTCTAACCCGTCCATGCCGACCAGATATCCCAACCCAATCTAGTCCCACCTGCCAGCACCTGTCCCATATTCAAACCTCTCCCATTCATATACCCATCCAGATGCCTTTTAAATGTTGCAATTATACCAGCCTCCACCACTTCCTCTGGCAGCTCATCCCATACACGTACCACGCTCTGCGTGAAAAAGTTGCCCCTTCGGTCTCTTTTATATCTTTCCCCTTTCACCCTAAACTTATGCCCTCTAGTTCTGGACTCCCCCACACCAGGAAAAAGACTTTGTCTATTTATCCTATCCATGTCCTTCATAATTTTGTAAACCTCTCTAAGGTCACCCCTCAGCCTCCAACACTCCAGGGAAAACAATTCCAGCCTGTTCAGCCTCTCCCTATAGCTCAAATCTTCCAACCCTGGCAAAATCCTTGTAAATCTTTTCTGAACCCTTTCGAATTTCACAACATCTTTCCGATAGGAAGGAGACCAGAATCGCATGCAATATTCCAACAGTGGCATAACCAATGTCCTGTACAGCCGCAACATGACCATCCAACTCCTGTATTCA
Organism: Chiloscyllium plagiosum; assembly: GCF_037043375.1. Classification (NCBI taxonomy): domain Eukaryota; kingdom Metazoa; phylum Chordata; class Chondrichthyes; order Orectolobiformes; family Hemiscylliidae; genus Chiloscyllium; species Chiloscyllium plagiosum. The sequence continues at coordinate 53,344,600 of NW_028270150.1, forward strand.
GTACTCTGACCAATAAAGGAAAGCATACCAAATGCCTTCTTCACTATCCTATCTATCTGCGACTCCACTTTCAAGGAGCTATGAACCTGCACTCCAAGGTCTCTTTGTTCAGCAAAACTCTCTAGAACTTTACCATTAAGTGTATAAGTCCTGCTAAGATTTGCTTTCCCAAAATGCAGCACCTCGCATTTATCTAAATTAAACTCCATCTGCACTTCTCAGCCCATTAGCCCACCTGGTCCAGATCCTGTTGTAATCTGAGGTAACTTTCTTCGCTGTCCACTACACCTCCAATTTTGGTGTCATCTGCAAACTTACTAACTATACCTCTTATGCTCACATCCAATTCATTTATATCAATAATGAAAAGTAGAGTCTTGCTGGGAGGTGAGTACCATAGCAGAGAAAGTGTGAAGTCCCACCTCTGCACCCACCCCAACCAGCAAGAGCTCCAGGTCTCTGCCTGGAAAGTGGGCCAATGATTTCTCCTCTCAGCCACTGTCTGGGTCAAACATTGGGAACTCTGCAGAGCAACTGTTATATAATTTTACAAGCTGTAACATATCTTATTGATAAAGTAAACGTCTGCATTTGCTCATAGGGCTGTGACAGTTTCCTGGGATGGGATTCTCTTTAAAATAAAAAACAGCTGTACATGTCTAAAAATCTCCCCGGGCAGGCTCAGTAAACAGGCTTCTTGTAATCTTGACAGCCCACTCCCCTCCCCAAGAGCTACCCTGTGGAAAATTACAAGTCTTTCAACATGAATCCTCAGACTCTTGTGAAATCTCTGCCTCTAATTTGTAACCAACAGCGTTCACAAGACAGAATTGATTATTGGCACCATACCATTAATGTTTCTCCTGAAACTGCAAAAACTACCAAAAAACAAACCCCTCTAACCATCCATTCTACAGAGTATCTGCTCCTTTCTTGAGAACATCATGTGGGAGTCTATTGATGTTGGGACCCCGATCTTTACCTTGTATAATATACCTACTTTTAACCAGTATTTAATGCCAATCTGTAGGCCCAGACTGGGAAAGCAGCATGTGGAAATGACCAGAGGAACAGGGTAGGACTTTCTGCTTTGATTTTGGACTCTCTCCGCCTCCCCCCATCCCAACAATAGTCAGAATCAAAATGGTTCCCAATGTTTTCATTTTCCTCTGTGTGCTTCCAGAAGAGATTTCTTTCCCCTGTATTTTATAAGCCTGCATAATGCAGAAAAATATTTTAGTACCAGATAGAGTGTGGTAATAACAGGGTTCCATTGTGTGTCTCGAGTAACTTGCTGCCATTTTGTGACTTCTTCAGAATAAAGCTGCCGATTATATCTTGATCACAGTTTCAATGCAATCACAGCCCTCACTGTGAAAAATATGTGATCACGTGTACAGATTTGAATAATGAGGCCACTTGTAAAGAGGGAATGTAATTAACTTTGGCTACATTCTATGCTAGATTCACCAAATCAAAAAGATAAGCTGTAGCTTTTGCTCAATTTAAACATATAAATATTAATTCAGTGCAATGTCGAATTTTTCAGCAATGCTAATTCTCTGCTGCCCCCTTGTGTTCCTTTTGACTGTCGTTAATTGCAATATTTTGTGGTGCAATGCTAATGTTCCTTGGTCTGGTCCAAAAAGTCCATGTGCGTGTCCCACCTCCCTGAAGGTTCATAATGAGACCAAATGTGTTGATTAAAACATAATAGGTTGGTGAGGAAAGATCCTAGCGATCAGTCCTGCCTATCCCATACGGTTCTCCCTTCTTTATCCGGAGCCATGTAATCTCCTTTTAAAGAGCTGAGAAAACAGGTAAATGTCAATTAATTTTAAAGAATAAATCTGAAAATATCTCCCTAACTCCTTCAAGCAGTCCATACGACTAATTAATTTTAGTTCTAATTAATTTTACCTATATTTCTTGTGAGGAATGAGCTCTGCCCAGACTTGCAAACAAGTCCAGCTCCTGCTCGAAGGAATTCCATAAATTGGAATGCCTGCTCCAGATGGCAACCTGTACCACTGTTGTTGATTTGACTGTATCAAAATAAAACTCATGGCTCGAGACTGATGGTCTGTGTGTTCATACTGTTGGTATCCCGATTCAGACCTGCTTCAGGAAAGATTTTTGTTTTAACAGGAAATAACTTAATTCTGCATTGGGGTCTCAAACCTCAGTAGAGCACCCAAAAGAACATTAGGTTGCAGATTGTTATTCGTTCTTCCACCGTTGCTAGATCTAGGAAGTTGCAACCACGTATCACATTTTGTGAGGCAAGGTCCCTAGCACGAAACCTTTCTCGAAACAAGCATAGAAATAAGGGACCAAACGAGGCCATTCAGCCTCTAGAGTCTGTCCTGCTCTTCTAGATCACACTGACCACTTACCGCAATGCTATATGCTATCTCTATATCCCCTGACATCATTAGTAACTAGAAATCTATTGTAATGTAAAGGCTAAGCTTTCTGGGCTCTCTGGAGTATTCTAAAGACTCCACTCCCCTCCTGCCCCCACCTTGTGAGTGAAGAAGTTCCTCACTTCTATTAAAAGTGGTTTTCTTTTCAGTTTATCTGTTCATCTCTTGCTTGTCTAATTCTTCTTCAAGTCTCAGGACATACTCCTCAATTCATATTCCTACCAAGTTTTGTATCATGTACAAACTTGGAAAAATCACAATTGATACCCACATCCCGATTTTCTAATTGACCCATTCGGGTTCACACATTCAAATCATTGATGTAGATTATGAACAGCTGGGGCTGATCTTTGTGGTACCTGGTGAGTCACAGCCTGTCAACCTCAGAATGGTCCATTTATTTTTCTTCTTTGTTTTCTGCCTGTTACCTGTTGACCAACTTCAATCCTTGTCAATATTCTACTACCAATCCTACGCACTTTGATGTTGTTTACCAACCTCTTGTGTGAGGCTTTAACAAAAGCCTTCCAGAAATCCAATACACATTGACTGGCTTCCCCTTATCAACTCTGCTTTAAAAAACACTATTGGGTTTGTCAAACATCATTAACCCTGCATAAATCTTGTTGATGCTGTCCACACAGGTGATTATTTCTAAATATCCAGTAATCACATGATTTATAATTTATTTCTGACATTAAGCTAACAGTTCTGTAGATCTGCATTTTCTCTTTCCTTCTTTTCTTAAACAATAAGGTTACATTTGCAATCCTTCAATCTAGAGGCGTGGTTGCAGAATTCGCGGAATTTTGAAAGATCATAAATGCATCTACTATCTCTGTAGTCTTTTCTTCCAACACTTCAGGTGAAAAATGTCAGGGGATTTGCCAATTTTTAGACCTATTAACATCTCTAATGCTTTATTTTCAACCAATACTCATCTCTTTCAGGTCCACACTCTCATCAGATTCTTGAATCGTAATTATTTCAGGAAGATTTCTGTGTCTTCTTCTGTAAAGACTTTCACAAAGTATTTATTTACTTTCTCTGCCATTCTCTATACCCTGTCATAAATTGCCCCACCTCTTCCTCCATATTTCTCTTTGCCCATATTTTTCATTGTACTTACATATAAAAATTTTTTTCAATCCATTGTTTCTTGCTACTTTATGCTGTATTCAGATTCTATTCACTTATTTATCCCTTGCACTGCCTTCCTGGTCTTTCTAAACTGCCCTGGAGACACCCATTCCATCTCTGCCCAAATGCTCTTAATCTGCAGTGTGACCACTTTGTTGAATGCTCTAAGCACACAAGTCCCAGTTTTGTCTATGACTCGCAGCTATTCTGACCTCCAAGCAAGTTTCAAAACTCAATGATGGGAAACAAAGATACATTCCGCTCATGAGATTGCTTAGGCCATGTGAAATGTAGACGGCTCCCTACATGGCATAGGATGGGTATTCCATACAGCTGAACTGTCCTGCCGTGCCTTAGCAAATTCATTAAATCTTGTTAAACAGCAATTACTAAACCCATGACTATTTCTATCTGGGACAACACGGGCAGCAGATACAGGGGAACAACACCAACTGCCAAGTTCTCCTTCAAGCCACTTGCAATTCTGAGTTGGAAATATGTTGCAATCCTTTCAGCTTCACTGGGTCAAATTCCTGAACTTCCTTCCTAACAGGGTTATGGGCATTCCTCCTCAAAATTGAACCTGGGTCACCAGAACATTGCGTGGTTGTCTGGATTACTAGTCCAGTGACAATACCACTACACCATCATGGACATAAGTGGACTGCAGAGGCTCAAAAAGGTAGTTCACTACAACCTTTTCAAGAGCAATTAAAGACAGGCAAGAAATGTTCAACCAGCCAACAAAGCTCACATTATGTGAATGATTTTAAAAAAAAACTTTTTTTCAGGCTGATTACTTTAACCTGGAGACTAGAGAGTAGAAAAAATTAATTGTACAATCAGGTGCTGGGATTCTTGCATTCAATTCCTTATGCAATCATAAATTTTACTTTGTAGTAGCAAGGGAGTGGCACTAGCTAGAAACCTTGGCCTTCATATCTGACCCACATTCTTTCAAATCTATGAATAACTTAAGGTTAAAGGTAGAATTTTCATATATTTAATTTGGAGGGTTTGAGTTCAGTATGCACTTTTAATGCTTTCTATGAAATCCTCCTGGAACATTAGGGTCTTTGTTTGTTGACCTTTGTATATATGCTTCTTATGATGTTTTGATATAACTAAAACATATTCCAGTGCGGAGGAAAGATGGTAGGTGGAGTTGGGGGTCAGGGGTGTAAAAGACAACCATCCATGGTTAAACAAGAAGGTCAAGAACAATATAAAGTCAAAAACTAAAGTATACCATATTGCAAAGGCCAGTGTCAGGCTGGAAGATTGGAAAATTTTCAAACGTAAACAGAGGAAAACTAGCATAAAATATCAGAAAGAATAGCAAAAGCTTATATATGTATATAAAAGGGAAGAGAGTCACTAATGTGAGTGTTGGTTCCTTGGAAGATGAAACCAGAGAGTTAATAATGGGGAACACTGAAATGGCAGCGATGCTAAATCAATACTTTGCCTCAGTTTTCACACCTGATGAAGGGCTTATGCCCGAAACATCGATTCTCCTGCTCCTTGGATGCTGCCTGACCTGCTGCACTTTTCCAGCAATACATTTTTCAGCTCTGATCTCCAGCATCTGTAGTCCTTACTTTCTCCTAGTTGATTTTAACCGACTGCAAATCCTCTTGCAAGGATGCCTTCCTTGAAGAAGCTCTCTTCCTCCCTCATTCTTGAAGAAGGGCTTATGCCCGAAACGTCGATTCTCCTGCTCCTTGGATGCTGCCTGACCTGCTGCGCTTTTCCAGCAACACATTTTTCAGCTCTGATCTCCAGCATCTGCAGTCCTCACTTTCACTCAGTTTTCACAGTGGATGACAATAGTACCATTTCTATTGGAACAGGCAAGGCGGAAGCAATAAAAAAGGTAGAACTTAGAGCAATCGACATTGATAGGGAAAAGGTACTCTGCAAACATTAGGATTGAGGACAGGCAAGTCTCCTGGACCTCATGGCATGCATCCTATGGTATTAAAAGAAGTGGCAGTGGAGATAATGGATCCATTGGTTACCATATGCCAAAATTCTCCGGACACCGAAAACGTCCCAATGGATTTGAAAAATCCTAATGTAAAGCCCTTTTTGCCTTCCTCCCTTTTTGAACATGTGGAAAAGTGCAGACCAGTTAGTTGAACATCAGTTGGAAAGTGTTAAAATCAACTATCAAGGAAGCAATGTCAGGACGTTTGGAAAGTCAAACGCTATCCAACAGTCAGCATGGTTTATGAAGGGCAAATCATGTTTGACTAATTTGCTAGAGTTCTTCGAAGATGTAGCAAGTAAGATGAATAATGAGGATACTGTAGATCTAATTTATCTGGACTTCTGGAAAAGATTGATAAGGTGACACACAAAATGTTAACTCACAAGGTTGGATTCAAAGTTTGTGAGAAGATTTGTAGCTCGGGTGCTCGTTGCTGTGGTTCTGTTCGCCAAGCTGGAAGTTTTTGTTGCAAACGTTTCGTCCCCTGTCTAGATGACATCCTCAGTGCTTGGGAGCCTCCTGTGAAGCGCTTCTGTGGTGTTTCCTCCGGCATTTATAGTGGCCTGTCCCTGCCGCTTCCGGTTGTCAGTTTCAGCTGTCCGCTGTAGTGGCCGGTATATTGGGTCCAGGTCGATGTGTTTGTTGATGGAGTTTGTGGATGAGTGCCATGCTTCTAGGAATTCCCTGGCTGTTCTTTGTTTGGCTTGCCCTATAATGGTAGTGTTGTCCCAGTCAAATTCATGTTGCTTGTCGTCTGCGTGTGTGGCTACTAGGGATAGCTGGTCGTGTCGTTTCGTGGCTAGTTGATGTTCGTGGATGCGGATCGTTAGCTGTCTTCCTGTTTGTCCTATATAGTGTTTTGTGCAGTCCTTGCATGGGATTTTGTACACCACATTAGTTTTGCTCATGCTGGGTATTGGGTCCTTCGTTCTGGTGAGTTGTTGTCTGAGTGTGGCTGTTGGTTTGTGTGCTGTTATAAGTCCTAGTGGTCGCAGTAGTCTGGCTGTCATTTCAGAGATGTTCTTGATGTATGGTAGTGTGGTTAGTTCAGAGGAGGTCCACTAGATTGATCCCAAGGATGAGGGGTTTGTCATATGAAGAGAGATTGAACAGTTTGGGCCTATACTCATTGGAATTGAGAAGAATTAGGGGAGATCAAATTGAGGTGTTCAAGATGATAAAAGGTGCAAATAAAATAAGCATGGAGCAGATGCTTCCTCTTGTGGGGCATTCTAGGATGAGAGGGCATAGTCTCAGATTAAGAGGCAGCAAATTTAAAACAGAGTTAAGGAAAAACTACTTCTTCCAACGGGTTGTGAATCTGTGGAATTCACTACCCCAAAGTGTGATGGATACTGGGACAGTGAGTAAACTTAAGAAAGAGTTAGACATTTTTAATTGGGAATGGATTGAAGGGATATGGGGAGAAGGCAGGAAAATGGAGGTGAGGAGCATATCAGCCATGATCAAATGGCGGAGCAGACTCGATGGGCCAAATGGCCTAATTCTGCTTCTATATCTTAAGATGGTATGATATGGTAATTAATTTTACCAATCAGTAATACTTTAATTGGTCAACTTATGTCGACAGCCCTTCAAAATGTTTTTGACCTAAACCAGCTCATTTTTTTACTTTATTTATATTTTCAGGGCAAACCTTATCCTTTCAAGGCTCCCTTTCCACCGATGTGGAATCCATTTGTGTACCTGGATTACAACAACCTCTGGAGAACCCTGGATAACATGGGGAAGGAGGTAAAAGATCATTTTAAAGGTTTATATTAAATATTTAGCAAACAAAGTGGCACGGTGGCACAGTGGTTAGCACTGCTGCCTCACAGCGCCAGAGACTCGGGCTCAATTGCCGCCTCAGGTGACTGACTGTGTGGCGTTTGCGCATTCTCCCTGTGTCTGCGTGGGTTTCCTCCGGTTGCTCCGGTTTCCTCCCACAGTCCAAAAATGTGCAGGTTAGGTGAATTGGCCATGGTAAAATTGCCCGCAGTGTTAGGTGAGGGGGTAAATGTAGGGGAATGGGTCTGGGTGGGTTGCGCTTCGGCGGGTCGGTGTGGACTTGTTGGGCCGAATGGCCTGTTTCCACACTGTAAGTAATCTAATCTAATCAAAGCCCTGTTACTTTGAGAATTATCCCAGTGATAAACCTTACGTATAAAAATGTACAGGCTTTGGTTCTCTTTTGACCATAAATAATAGTGAGGACCATTTTCTACCAATCCAGAATTGAACATAATTGAGTATTAAATAAGAATGAATGAGATCAGAAAAGTAGTTCAAAGACTGCTGTTGGAGAAGTGAGTTTTGGTTCATGGGGGATTCGCATCACAAAACTAGGATCTGTACCATTGGAATTGGCTACACTGAAACTATGGGAGCTGCATAACTAGGGAAGTAGAGAAGAGTTTAATTCACCTCTGGTGAAGAGTCAGCTAGACTCAACATTAGCTTGCTCTCTCTTCATGGATGCTATCTGACCCGTTGTGATGTGTGGGGCTGGAAAAGCACAGCAGTTCAGGCAACATCCGAGGAGTAGGAGAGTCGAGGCATACTGGAAGCACGCCTGACCTGCTGTGTTTTTCCAGAACCACACACTCGACTCTAATCTCCAGCATCTCACTTTCTCCCTGACCCATTGTGGTCGCTAGCATTTATTGTTTTCAGTACAAATTCCAGCATCTGCTGTAATTTGTTCCTCAATTTCAAGCTAAACAAGGAGTTGAGGGATCAGGCTTGAATAAATGTTAGAAAACAAGGGATACAGTCAAAGCGGGTGAGCAAAACATTAGAATGGAAAGTGAAGGTTGGAGAATGGCAATAAGGAACAGAAGAAAAATCTAAAGAATGTATTAGCAGTAGGTCTAGCTGCTAAAAAGGTAACAAAAAAGCAACTAAAGGCTCTACATCTGAATGTGCATAGCATTCATAACGAAGTAAATTAATTAATAACACACAATAGTGACTAAATATGATCTGATAGCTACGTTGAACCGTGGCTGTAGACTGACAAGAACTGGACCCTTTATGTTGAGTGATATGTGATATTCCAGAAGAGTAGGAAGTTAGGACAAGGCAGAAGCATGGCCTTCATCATCAAAGATGGTATTGGTGCAGTAATTAAAGATGGCTTTGATTCAAGAGATCAGGATGTAGAATTGATTGAGTTAGAATGAGGAATAGTTGAAAAAAAATAAATCACGAGTGGGAATGGTCTACAGGTTCCTGAACAGTAACCACAATATAGTGAAATTTATACAAGAATAAATTTTGTGGTTGTGATAATCTACAGTAATAATTGTGTTCTTTTAATCTACATATATGCTGGAATAATCAGATCATTGGTAGTATCAACAGTCTCAATGTGAAGTTCACAGAATACTCTCAAGATAGTTTCTTAGAGCAGCACACTCTCGAACCAACCAGAGAGCAGGCTATCCTCTAGGTAACATAGTATGATTTGAACTTTGCAAACTGCATCAAAAGAATAGTGAGTCTAAGACAAATGTTTTAAACTTAAATAGGGTAACTTGGGGAATATGAAAGGTGAGCTAACTAATGTGAACTTGAATCTTGGGCTTGGAGATGGATCAGTGATGATGCGGTGCCAGGCATTTAGGGAATATTTCAGAATATTCAGAATAAGTACATTCCTACGACAAATAAACATTCTTAGAGTGGGCCCACCATCTGCTATTAATTAAAGAAATGAAGAAAAGCATTAAACTTTAGCAAGGAACTTTTTCCCAAAGTCGGGGGAGTTCAAATCTAGGAAGCATATTTTTTAAGATGAGAGGAGAAAGATTTAAAATGGGCATGAGGGGCAACTTTTTTAAACAGACAGTAGAATGAACTGCCAGATGGATGCAGGTCCAGTTACAACATTTAAAGGATATTTGGATATGTTCCTGAATAGGAGAAGTTTAGAGGAATATGGGTCAAATGCAGGCAAGTGGGACTAGTTTGATTTAGGAAATGGTCAGTGTGTACTATTTGGACCAAAGGGTCTGTTCCCATGTTGTGTGACTCTGTGACTTAAGGGAAGATCATATAGCTGTGCAAAGCTGAGTGACAGGTCAAATGCCTGGTCAGAATACAGAAAAACAAAGAACCACAGGAAGATTAATAAGAAGAAATAAATAGAGCATGAAATGAAGTTACATAGAAATGCACAGTGAAAGACCACTTCGCCTTTATAAACACAATGCAGGAATTGCATTTTGATAGAAATACCTTGTTCATAGATTCATAGAGATGTACAGCATAGAAACAGACCCTTTGGACCAACTCATCCTCCCCATCAGATATTCTAAACTATTCTCTACATCCTTCTTACTCATGTACCCATCCAGATGCCTTTTAAATGTTGTAAGTATACCGGCCTCCACCACTTCCTCTGGCAACTTGTTCCATGCACAACCCTCTGTGTGAAAAAGTTGTCCCTCATGTCCCTTTTAAATCTCTCCCCTCTCACCTTAAACATATGGCCTCTAGGTTTGGACACCCTCACCCTGGGAAAACACATCTAGTTATCTAATAGCATATCTGAAAAGGGTAAAGAATGAATAAAGTGTGTGTTGGTTCTCTAGAGGGCGAGAATGGGGAGATAAAATTCAATAACAAGAATTGGTGGATGGAATGAATAAACATTTCCTTCTATCTTCACTATTGAAGGTATAGATCATCCCAGTCATCCCTGAAAATCAGGAGGTTGAAGGAGGAGATTAACTTGATGAAGTTATAATCACTATGAAGTGGTATTGAGTAAGCTAATGACTTAGCTGACAGTGAACACTGAGTCATTGCATATTCTGTAATAATATTGTATAACATAAGAATTAGATAATCCTGTCCAACCAGAATCTTTCAAAGGTTATCGGAGTTGTGTGAAAATGTGAAATTTGGAATACAATCAGACTAACTACAATCTTTTTGAATGGTAAAGTGGGCTTGAAGGACCAAAGAGATTACTTCTGCTCCCGATTTGTGTGTTTGGAGTTCGGAGAGTGTGTTGTACAAGAGAGAATGAAATTATACAGATTAAGAAGTAACAGGAAGAATGTGAAATTGTGGATGAAAATTAGGGCAAAATGGGAAGGAGAAGTGTGGAGCTGTGAAATGAATCAGACAGCAGTGGAAAATGATGAGTATTAAAATGGAGTGAGCATTTGCATGTAGACAAAATTTGCAGAAAACATAACTATTTCTATGATCCCAACATTTAAAATGTTCTCTTATAAATTACAATTTTACAAAATTATTGGCAGAAATGCACTTACATGCAAGTTTCACAACTTCATTCCAATTAATAAGAGTATTTGCAAAAAGTAGAATGAACTTTGTCTTTCCAGATACCTGTTGATGCACCATGGACTGCTCCCCATGCTGAAGAATGGGATAAAATAACAATGAAAGAACTGTTTGACAGAATTTGCTGGACCGCGTATGTTTTCTTTAAAATTATTCTTTTTAGATAGTTAACCATATTTCAAGTTCATTATACACATTCTTTAGTCCAGCTGAGTTCTTGCCCTTTCTCAGAGAGAATGGTTGGATGGCCAGACTTTATACTTGTGCCAACACTGCCTTTACTCTGCAATCAAGAGATATGAATTACTGTCCTGTATAGAGTATCCAATCTTGATTTTATCCATCCTTACTTTGAGATAATGTATCTCCCTGCTTGTCACAGCTTAGACTGAGGACTGAGCACAATATTACATTGTGTAATTCTTGTCCTTGCCCCTCTGATGCTGAATTCCATTACAGTACTAGATATGGTAAAACTATGTTTTGTATTGGCTATCATGAGATTTATTGACATTTACAGTAATGTTACAACTATTTCCTATGTTATTTATTTACCAAATTAATTTAATGAATTTTTACAGTTTTTTTTTGCATTTTACTATTACTTCCTGTAGATAATGAACAGTAGTTTATTTTATACATAAGGTGTTATTGAAAATTGCATTTTTTTAGGCTTAATTTTGTTGAGGGTATATGACAGGCACAGAATAAGATGGCTAGTAGATTTAGAAAACTCATTACACAGCAGGGTCAGTCAGACAGGTGGATGACTGTGAGGAAAGGTAACAAGGGAATTCAAAAGTCTCCTGTGGCTATTCCTCTATCAAATAGATATTCAATTTTGTGTGCTATTGAAAGGGATAGTCTCTCCGAGGAAAATAAAAGGGATGGTCAGTTATGTTAGACGTTTGACAAAATTTAAAAGAATAATTGTTATAGGGGACTCTCTGTCAGGGACACAGGCAGGAGATTGTGGGCAGTTGCATAAATCTATGATGTATGTTGCTTTCCTAGTGCTAAGATTAAGGACATCTCTAAATGTTTCAAACATATTATTAAAGGAGGGATTGAGAAGCAGGAAATTATTGTACATGACTCTGAATTAGCTTTCAAAAAGCTGAGGCTTTGACATTAGTTATTTTAAGATATACATCATTCAAAACAATTGATTCATGCAACGTGCTGTGAGCAGAGAGTTACTATCTTATAGATTTTCTTGTTCTTTGTTGAACGTGAGAAAGGTCACCAGCCTGTATGCATGTTAAAAAGCATGTCTTCAAGGGTCTAGAGAATTGGGGATGGATGTAGATGCAGAGAAGGTCAATTAACAGGAATATACCATACTTTACATGGAGGATATTATACTGACAGGATGGGTCCAGGATCAGTGGACTGATTTAATGATGTGAATAAGGATCTGTTAGTGCTGTATGGACTTGGTGTAGATATACAGTACATGAATTTCCAGAAGGCATTTGTAAGAATATTTTTAAAAATATCATATCAAAGATTGAAAATTGCAGAAAATAAAAGCATCTCCATAGAAATTTAGTTAGACCACATTTGGAGAGTGTTAGCTATAAAGAGAGTTAGACAAACTTGGTAGCATTTTGGCACAGATAGACAATTGGCTGATTAACAGGAAGCAGACAGCAGGCATAAACTCGAGAGGTGTGCCATAGAAATGAGTGTTGGGACTTCAACATTTTACCATTTATAGAAATTACTTGGGTGACAGGTTAGAAGGTATAGTTGCTAAATTTATTGATGAAACTAAAATAGATTAGAAAGCAAATTGAGAAGAGGACATAAGGAGGCTACAAAGAAGATATTGAAAAGCTAAATGAGTGGCAAAGATGTGCCAAATAGAGTACAGATAAGGAATAGGAAAACTGAAATTTTCCATTTTAGGAAGAATAAAAAAAAATCTAAATGGTGAGAGATTGCAGAATTCTGAGATGCAGAGGGATCTGATTGTCTCAATGTGTGAATTCTAAAACTTTAGTGTTCACGTGCAGCAAATGATAAGGCAAGTTAGTAGGATGTTTCATTTACTGAGAAGGAAATTGAATATCACAGTAGGGAGGCTGTGCTTAAGCTCAATAGGGCATTGGTAGGACCACATCAGGTTTACCGTGAATAATATTGGTCTCGTTAGTTAAGGAAAGACGTAAATGTGTTAGAAGCTGTTCATTAGAAGATCTGTCAGTCTTCTACCTGGAATGAGAGGATTGTCTTACAGGAAAAGGTTGGCCACGCTAGGTTTGTAAACACTGGAGTTTAGAGGTGATTGATTGTAACACACACGATTCTTCACAGGGTAGATGTGGGAACAGCTAGCACTAGGGATCACTGTTACAGTAAGGAGTTGTTCATTTTAAACAGTAATGAGGTTAAATTATTCCTCTCAGTAGCTTCTGAGCTTTAGGAAGCTTCCTTCCTAAAAAGTTGCTGGTAACAGACAGCTGGATGTTCACAGAATTTGGTTAAGTATCATTTCAGGGAGTGTCAAGAGAATTTATCTCTGAGTGTGCTAAGCTTTTTTGTGTAATTTGACACCATTCATCTCATTAAGCACGCATCATACTTCTACAGTGCTGTGCTCACACTCCCCTGCACTTCACAACAGCAGATGTGCTCAGCATTGTTGGAACCTTCTGGAGTTCCAGCCACTGACGTCATGTTTAAAACTCAGCTGTGTTTCAGATCAAATGCTGCAAGTCCTGAATAGCCCTTTACGTTTGCAGAGTGTGAAGAATTACTCTGAAGATGACCAACAGAGGCAAACTGGCATCCTGCTTTGCTGATAGGAAGCTGGAGGTGCTGGTGGACAGGGTAGTGGACAGGACGGTTGTTCTCTTCTCTCAGAAACTCAGATTGGTGCACACGGTGAAATACAGCAACATTTCCACCCAGTTGACCCATCACTGCTGCCAGCCATGACAAACTATCTTTGTGTCTGTGGTAAAAGTCAAGACAGAATAAAAATACCATGCTCATGAAAAATCTAGCTTTGGGGGTGGAGGCAAGGCAGGGATGGTGTGAACATCTGAGTAGGTACAAAGTGAGTGAGTGTAATCAGATCAAGTGAGAATCCCTAAGATGCAGCCTCATTGAATCCATGAGATCAGATGTCCCTGTGTGCAAAGTGTCCTGGCAGCAGTGTTACAAGGAAAGCGGCCAGTACACACAAAGTACAACACAAGTGCAGAAAGTAGATCAGAGATGTGCTGTGATGGTGCAGTGAGACTGGTACCTTTTGGGTGCCCATGCCCATAGAGGAGGGATGTGTGCAGTCAATGCACATAGAGCATGCTCTATGATATTGGTACCTGGTGTCTAAATGGAGATCTGAAGGAGCAGGTCATAGATTCATGCAGCATGAAAACAAACCCTTCGGTCCAACCAGCCCAGCCAACTATAGTCCAAAATAAACTAGTCCCACCTGCCTGTGCTTGGCCAATATCCTTCTAAACATTTCTTCTTCATGTACCTATTTAAATGTCTTTTAAACATTGTAACCATACCCACATCCACCACTTCCTCTGGAAGTTCATTCCACACACAAATCCAACCACTCTGACTTTCATGTCAGGGTTTGTCACTGTATCCTTCCTATCTGTGGGTGGGAGAATGGGAAACTGCATATCAATGAGGTGAGGTTAAATAGTAATGAAATAGGTTACTTGCTGCTCACTGGTGAGAAGTTTTTCTCGCGGATCAACACTTGGTTAGAAGATGTGACGTTTTTCTTTTTGATGTTGAGAAGCTCCTCACTGACCATCCTATGCAATGCTGACAATGTTCTCACCTATTTTAATGTTTTTTAGTGCCGAGGTAGATTCCGCTCTTGGTGATGACTAGGATTTAGGCTCAGTGTAAGGTTGAGCATATCATCTTTGGGATTATAGTTATTCTTGTTCGCCTAATAAATTGGGGTGTTAGGGAATTTTGCTGCTAAAGTAATCTGTGCATATTGCTGATATTGTTCTTAATAAGGCAAAGGGACAAGATATGTAGTTTTCTTTGCAATAGTGTGTAGCCCTTCTTGTTAATAACTACTTCTATAACCGACTGCCCTGCAGAAGCGCTCAAACACAAGCCCGTAAAGGTACACTTAGAACACTTGTATATCTCTGCTTTCACTGTTTTTCCACAGCTATTAAATACATTAATACCATTTTAAAAGTGATACATAATGAATGTAAGAGTGATACGTGGACTTAACCAATCAGAATTTCAATTCCATGGAATAGTAATTGCATTTGTCACATTCTCTGAGCAGATTTATTGTTTGGTTAATTTCAATTATTTTATTGGTCTAATTTTTTGACTATTAATATTTGAGTTTGCTTAATTTACGTAGTTCCAGAATTGTCCCATAAATCAGCTATTCTGTTTACTGTGAACATATGAAGAGTTTTTCCTGGAGATTTTCCTTTTAATTTTCACCCTGTAGGGTCGCCAGGCGTTTTGCTACTCTTTTTGTGAATATAAATGTCACCTCTGAGCCACATGAAGTCTCTGCTCTCTGGTTCTTGTGGTACGTCAAGCAGTGTGGTGGAACAACACGGATCTTTTCAACAACCAATGGTGGACAGGTGAACAAACATTATAAACATTACTATCCTGATTTGCTTGTTTCAGTACATTTTGAAAAGATTGATAAGAAGTAACAATGAAGACATTTGAAGATATTTTTGTATGTGCATTGCTGATGTAGCATGGGGAAAGGGTTACTTTGATCTGGTGACTTTTCTTCGAACAACTGAAGCACTAATCCTCTAATAACATTTTTTGTTATTAGATTAGATTACCTACAGTGTGGAAATAGGCCCTTCAGCCCAACTAGTCCACACCGACACTCCAAAGAGTAACCCACCCCCATATTTACAATAGACAATAGGTGCAGGAGTAGGCCATTCTGCCCTTCGAGCCTGCACCACCATTCAATATGATTATGGTTGATCATCCTTAATCAGTATCCTGTTCCTGCCTTATCTCCATAACCCTTGATTCCACTATCCTTGAGAGCTCTATCCAACTCTTTCTTAAATGAATCCAGAGACTGGGCCTCCACTGCCCTCTGGGGCAGAGCATTCCACACAGCCACCACTCTGACTAATGCACCTAACTCTGTGGGCAATTTAGCATGACCAATTCACCTAACCTGCACATCTTTGGACTGTGGGAGGAAACCGGAGCACCCGGAGGAAACCCACGCAGACGCAGGGAGAATGTGCAAACTCCACACAGACAGTCGCCCGAGGCGGGAATCGAACCCGGGTCCCTGGCGCTGTGAGGCAGCAGTGCTAACCACTGCTAACCACCAGTGCTGCCCTAATTGGTGAATAACTTAATTAAGAATGTCCAGTTGAGTATTTTCCCAAATGTTCACTGGAGGTGTCTTATTGAAGCAAACTGAAAAAATATCCAAGTGAGATTTCCATGGACATGTTCCTTTAAGAAAATGATGCTGTTCGGTGTGAGTGTTTGAACATGTTTTTACCAGAAAGGAACTTAACTCTATACCAAAGATTTTGCAAGTTGCTTATATTTATAGTGACAAGTAAATGAAGTAAAACATTATTTGTATGTGATTTTGCCTTTGTAATTATGAAATTATCTAATTGTTACCAACCTTACTTGGTAGTTCTGTAGTCATTCTATTTTGTATTCCTGATCTGGTATGTTTCAGGTTGTAACAACTCATTTCCTCATTAATTTAACTGTATACATCCATAACATTTGATATTTTTGACAGTTTGACATTCCTGAAATTTTCCATTATGGTATAAGTGTCCAATAAACATAAACCTGCATTCTTAAACTCTGCTTGCCACACAACTCACAATTACCACCTGACTATGGTGTATTACATCAGAATATTTGTGGGCTACCCATATCCTATCCCCTGTAAAAAATGATAAAATAATGTGCTGTTAAATTCAGAGTAAATCATGAATCATACTTCTTTATCAATGACATAACATCACAAAGATGGAAAGACAAAAAAAGCTGATTGATAAGAAATCAATAAAGAAAGATCCAATCGAAAAGTACATTTGCACAGCCCAAACTCTGAAAAATCTTGTACAAAATTAACTTTTGTAAATATCAGAAAGCAATATTTGTTGCTGACAAGGCAATACTTCTGACTGCTACAGGAGTCTTGTCAAATATCATCAGAAGCCTTTAATATAATAGGTGTTAATGTAAAGATAGTTTTTAAAAAACATAGTTTTGCATTTACATGGTGCCTTTCACAAACACTGATTATCTCAAGGTACTTTACAGCCTTGAACTGAGTTGCTCTTTGAATGAGGAAATACAGAAGCTCCCATTTATACACAGTAATCTCCCATAAACAATCACTGTAATAAAGGGTGGATAATCTGTATCATGATATTGATTGACAAATAAACATCAGCCAGGCCACCATCCTGTCTCCTCTTAAGGATACAGTAATGGGATCTGTTGTGCCATCCAAGAGTGCAGACTGGCATCAGTTAAACATTTAGTCAGAGAGACAGAATTTCCAGCTTCAAGGAAACCTCCTTCAGTACAGCTGTATCAGCTTTGATTTTGATGCTCAAATCCTGGCATGGGACTTTAAACCAGAATCTCTGACTCAGACACAAATGTGCCACCAACTGAGCCACAGCTAACACTTGCTTCCAGCTTGCTGATCCTGCATGCTAGGACAGTAAATGTGTAGGGGGATGAAAACATTTCCAGACCTGTTCAGGGGTTCAGACTCTGTGTTGCATAAGAATGTATCATATTTGGTTACAATACTCACATAGCATGTACATAATGTGCAGGAAAAGACAAGTGGCAATTTTAATTAAGGAGAGTAAACATTCTCCAGGAAAGTTAGCTTTATGCAAAAAGGAGATTTCGAGTCGATATTCAGACACAGATCTATGTGTTAATTTATTGTCAGCCAGAATGCTGAGTCTTGCAGAAGTCTGTCTCTCAACAACTAGATTGGAAAGACTATTGAATTTTTGAGAACTTAGAAATACCTTCCAAGGTTTTCACAGGTGGCCTCAACTTTAAATGTCCAGGTATACTGACCAAGAAGCTACTCAAAATCCAGGTTTATCTGTTCCTGAGAGAATGGAATTTCTCCAGCATGCCTCTAACATAAAATAGAATGTACTAAAATCACCCTTACTGATGCCTCATAATCAGTGATGTTGTCCACAGGCAGGAGGGAATTGGAATTAGATTTTAATGTCACATGTACTCAAGTACAGGGATACAGGAATACAATATGAAGTATACGGTATCACATTCCCAGCGCCAGCTTAGGTACAAAGGCATCTCAGTACAGAAGTTTAAATACAAAGTAGAAAAATAAGGAAATTTAGTTAAACATTCAACGTTAAAGTCCTTCTTAGTATAAAGTAGAAAAATAAAGAAATGACATTAAACTGAACTTTCCCTGTCCAAGCATTTTATTACCACATACGCAAGATAACTTGTTTGCAAATTTTTGAGTAGCTTCTGAATGAACAATCTAATTTCCTCACTCCAACTCTTCTGGGAATTGGCTCCCTGTTTTTCAATCCTCTTGGTTGGCTACAACAAAGAATTTCAATTATTATTGCATGCTGTTATTTCACCCTTCTATTGAGAGGTAGTACTGGTCAAAATTAAAGAATCAATTACAAGGCTTTCTTGTGACATCGAACACAGATATAAAGTATGAGAATAGAACATCTTCCAAAGCAAAAAAGGAAGCTCACAAACATCCAGTTTGAAAGATTTGGAGAGGATTTGGTTTTAACCTGACAGCATGGTTGTTTAGTTGATGACTTGTATCATGCATAGTGGCAAGGTTTGTACATGTGTGTTCTCAATGATTGGATAATTCTCCAATTTACTTTAGGATTGTGTGTAGTTTTCAAGAGTTACAGCGAATCGATGAGAGTGAGCACTAGCCTTCCAGCTCTGTTACTACAAATCTGTCTTTTTTTTTCTCTCTCTCCTGTGTTCCAAATGCTGTTGCCTAAAATTTTGTCCCTTTTGTGTATTCCGATATCTGATTTCAATGTTCTTTCAAGTTGAATAGTCTGCAGATGATTTTTATCCCATGATGTGAATCTTCCAGAAAGACATTCATCAACAGGCGATACAGATCTTTTTATAATGGTGTTAATTTTAGTCCAGAATAATTCTTTATATTGGCAATTTCATGAGCTTGGCTTAATCTGTTTAGGGTGATCACTGAAGCTATCTGAAGTACTGTAAATGGTTTTCTTTAATAAACACAGTTTAGCTCATGTCAGGTCCCAGGTATTAAAATTAAAATTGAAATTGACAGTTCATTTTTACCACAATCATATCAAATGGAAAAAAAGACAAAATAGGGGGTTACGTTAAGAGATGGAGAAGGAGTCCAAATAGGGAGTATGGTTTAACTACCTCAAACATATTAATAAGAACAGTAAATCATTCTGCAAATATTTCAGTAAAAAGAATTGTTAATTGTGGAGTAACACATCTAACAGAGAAAATTGCGAGTTAATAGAGACAAAATCAATCTTGTTTGTCCAATTTCTTCAATGTCAGTTTCACATTCTCCATCAACACTTTGGATATTAGTTATTGGATTCGCTACAATGTAGAAACAGGCCCTTCGGTCCAACAAGTCTACACCAACCCTCCGAAGAGCAACCCACCGAGACCCAACTCCCTCTGACTAATGCACCTAACACTATGGACAATTTAGCATAGCCAATCCACCTGACCTGCACGTTTTTTGGATTGTGGAAGGAAACAGGAGCACCCGGAGGAAACCCATGCAGACAGTGGAAGAATGTGCAAACTCCACACAGACAGTTGTCCAAGGCTGGAATTGAACCTGGGTCCCTGGTACTGTGAAACTGCAGTGCTAGCCACTGAGTCTATCTCTACTTTTGCACATAACGCAAATAAAACTGGGCCGGTCTTGGGGAATTGCATCCTGGTCAACATGCAAAATGGCCATGGCTCCTTTGATAGTCCCAAGACATGTCTCCATTTCTGAGCCAGAACATTTTGGGTGCACACAAAGCATGCAGTTTAGGCTGACTTCCAAAATATTTTACTTCATAACACTCTATGATGGCTTCCACTTGGCTGATGAACTAAAATAGTCCTGATGATCATCTGTGGCTCCATGGTAACTGTCCCACCTCCTTAGTATAAAGTTGTGGGTTCAGGTCCCATTTTAGAACTTTGAAAAATAGTTCCAACTATCTTTCCAATTCAATACTGAGATAGTGCTGCACTGATAGAAGTGTTGGTTTGGAAAGAACCCATTAAAATGAGTCATTGTGTGCTTTCTCTGATAAATTATTGCATGGCACCACTTCAAAGGGCAGGGAAATTCTCCAACATATATCACTTACCCATTATCCTAAATACCGATCTTTACTTTGAAGTTTGTGGGATATTATTTTGTGCAAATTGACTACCATTTACAGCATTACAGTCAAAGAAATGTGGTTTTGAAAAGTGCTTTTGGGCGCTGTGAGGATGTGAAATCCAAGTCCATTTTCCTTTTTTTGATGTCTGAAATATCTCATTTCAAGATTATTTTATAGTTAATGAACTATTTTAATGATGCAGTTTTCAAGTCGTCCATTGATTATACATCCGGTGTTTACAGGAGCGAAAGTTTGTTGGTGGCTCTGGTCAGGTCTGTGAACAATTGATGAACCATCTTGGAGATTGTGTAAAACTGAAAAGCCCCGTAACCCGGATTGATCAAACACAAGATATAGTCATCGTGGAGACATTGGATCATGAGAGGTTTAAGGTGAGGGAAATGGACAGTAATAACTGGTAATGTACTTTAATCCAAAGCATTGCACAAAATTAGGGATATTGAACAGAAACCTAGAAATTCTTGGGGATGGTCAGGCAGCATAAATGCAGGAGAATGAAAGTCCAACTCATCTTTCAATGAGGCTAAAAAATCTCTGCCCCAGATTTTGAGAATGGGGTCATTGACAACACGATGGTCTTCTCAGTAACCACTGTGGTGTAGGCAAGAGCCCCATGAGTGCTAATTTGCTGCTCTTTGTGCAATTCTTATTGAATTAATTACCCATGAGAACAGGGAGTATATCTTATCACCCACACGTTATTTGCTGACATGGTTTTCTTCCTTCAAATACTGAGAAAATACTAAATTCTAAAGGATGAATACATTTTGACAACTTCTAGGCAATCTTATATTGACATTTAGAATTCTTGCATGTTTTTCCATACAATCTTTACATCGACAGAATAAAATTTGTCAAACCAGTGCTGAGAAACCTGACATGGGACATAAACAGTCTCATAAATCAGCACAGGTATTGAATGTCAGACCATGAACTCCAGAAACATCAGAAGTGCTGGCAAAATGGAAATGTTACCAGACTAGGAATCCAGTGTGTTAGCCTAATGTTCTGGGGATACAGGTTTGAATTATGCCAATGGAAAATAGTGAAATTCAAATTCAATAAATATCTGGAATTCGAAGCTAGCCAAATGCATAGTGCTATGGTTGGCTCAATTGGCTGGATGGCTGGATTTGTGATGCAGAGTAGCACTGACAGTGTGGGTTCAATTCTTGCACCAGTTGAGGTTACCATAAAGGTCTCACTATAGCCAGTTGTCGTTCTCTCGTGATGATTCTTGTTCTATGTAATTATTCAAATTTTGTGATGGTGTGACCCACATGCAGCTCAGAACTCCATCAACACTTCAGCTTTAAGGCGTTGTATCAGCCTGGAATACCTGAGAACGTAGATCAGAGTGGTGCTAGAAAAGCACAGCAGGTCAGGCAGCATCCGAGGAGCAGGAAAATCGACGTTTCGGGCAAAAGCCCTTCATTTTCCTGCTCCTCGGATGCTGCCTGACCTGCTGTGCTTTTCCAGCACCACTCTGATCTAAACTCTGGTTTCCAGCATCTGCAGTCCTCACTTTTGCCTACCTGAAAATGTCTCCACACACTTCTGGTCTGAAATCAAAGTGTCAGTGAGGAAATGTAGAAGAATCATAAATGAGCCAATATCACATCACCCCCACCCAAACTTCCCACTTCCAGAAAACTTCAAAATTTGTCATCTCTTGATCATTAAAATTAGTGGATTTCCAGCTCATTTTCTGTTGTTACCCTGAAATTTTGACAGATGTAGGTGAGGATTGTTTGATCTTGCATCTCCTCATTGTTGTATATTAATGGAGAAACCTATTTATTCAAGTGACGAGGGAGAGATGAGTGGAGGTAATAAAAGAGGAAAGGTGGAAAGGAAGTTATACTTTTTTGTTGTCATTTAGGCTAAATATGTTATCAGTGCAATTCCACCACCCCTGACTGCGAAGATTCACTATGAACCACCCCTGCCAAATCTACGTAATCAGTTCATCCAACGTGTTCCTATGGGCTGTGTGATCAAGTGCATGGTGTACTATAGAGAAAACTTCTGGAGGAAGAAAGGTGAGTTCTTTTCCAGAAAACAAAGTATTAGACAGAATTGAAATTCAACTATTAAATGCTGACTCACCATGGAATAGTTCAGTAGTTTTGTTGGAAGTTATCCTATCATTAATATTATTTCTAAATTTCTCACTTTATAAAATTTATATAATTCCAATTTAACACATATTACAGTAAAATATGATGACTCTGTGTTCTGTGCCATCAAATTGGAATGAAAGAGATGAGATTAAGCCAGGTTATGAAGCAGAGAAAGAATTCCTAGGACGGTCCTGAACCATTTCACATTGAAACCATTGGAATTATAGATGAGGAAAAACCAACCGCACAAATGGTGGCTGCTATAAGTGGCCTTAGAGGTTGGCGTGCATGCATACTTCACATGTGAGCCATGCTGATCACCATATTACAAAGGGCATTTTATGTCTGCAATGAATGTCCAGGAGAGGTACTCTATATAAGCAGATCATGATGCTCGTCACCCTATAATATTGATTTTATGACAGTTCTGTGCAAAGTTGTTGCCATATTCCTTATTGTTGCACATAGGCTTTCTTCCTGCTGAAGCATCATCCATTTCATTGTGTATATGGATCAGCCTTCGCCTATAGTTTCCCCATCAACATTCTCATCTGAGGTTTCTGTGCAGAACCCATAGATATTACCTCACCCTCTGGTGAACTTGCTTCTGGGCCATCCTTGCCTGCTGCAGTAGTTCCAAATCACTTGTCTTGGTATCTCAAGAGTATCATTCCTGCTTCTGAGCTTAATGCAGTGTCAGTTTCTGAGCTGGTGAAATTGAGTTTCTTCAAAATTGCAATCAAGAGCAGACCAGCTTACAGTTCTTGAATATCTGAAAGAAGGAGGGCACAGTGGAGGGTTGTGATAGTGTTAGGGTGGGAAATGCTTACATCATCTGCAAACTATATATCACAAAAAACATTGGATGAGGAGGATGAGGTATTTGAAAAAGACATTTTGTTAAGAGGAAACCATCATCTTAGATGGTTTCAACTCCATAGCTACTGATAACCTCAGTCATGACTGCTTTTTTGGGTGTTTTAGCTCCAATGTTTCATTTCTCTTCTCATGCATGTGACAAGAATAATGGACATGATGTGGAGGTGTCAGTGTTAGACTTGATTAGGCAAAGTTAAAAATCACACAACACCAAGTTAGAGTCAACAGGTTTATTTGAAAGTACAAGTTTTCAGAGCACTGCTGGAGTTAATAATTCATTGTGGAAATCAATCTCTATTAATTGGTAAAATAACTGAACTACATAAAGTGAGGAATTCTGTTTATACCTGTCGTATGTCCTGTCTCAAATTAGAGTCATAGAGATGTATCGCACGGAAACAGACTCTTCGGCCCAATTTGTCCATGCCGACCAGATATCCTAATCTAATCTAATCCCATTCACCAGCATTTGGCCCATAGCCCTCAAAGCCCTTCCTATTCATTTACCCATCCAAATACTTTTAAGTGTTGTAATTGAACCAGCCTCTACCACTTTCTCTGGCAGCTCATTCCATACATGCACCACACTGTGTGAAAAAGTTGCCCTTTAGATCTCTTTTATATCTTCCCCTTTCCCGCTAAACCTATGCCCTCTAGTTCTGGAATTCCCCCACTCCAGGGTCTATTTACGTTATCCATGCTCCTCATGATTTTATAAACCTCTATAAGGTCACCCCTCAGCCTCCGATGCTCCAGGGAAAACGGCTTCAGCCTAATCAGCTTCTCCCTATAGCTCAAATCCTGAAGAAGGGCTAATGCCCGAAACGTCGATTCTCCTGTTCCCTAGATGCTGCCTGACCTGCTGCGCTTTTCCAGCAACACATTTCCATCTCAAATCCTTCAATACTGGCAACATCTTTGTTAATCTTTTCTGAACCCTTTCAAGTTTCACAACATCCTTCCGATAGGAAGGAGACCAGAATTACATGCAAAATTCCAAAAGTGGCCTAACATCCTGTGCAGCCGGAACATGACCTCCCAACTCCTATACTCAATACTCTGACCAATAAAGGAAAGCATACCAAATGCCACCTTCACTATCCAATCTACCTGCGATTCCACTTTCAAGGAGCTATGAACCTGCACTCCAAGGTCTCTTTGTTCAGCAACACTCCCTAGGACCTTACCATTAAGTGTATAAGCCCTGCTAAGATTTACTTTCCCAAAATGTAGCACCTCACATTTATGTAAATTAAACTCCATCTGCCACTTCTCAGCTCACTGGCCCAACTGATCAAGATCCCGTTGTACTCTGAGCTTACCTTTTTTGTTGTCCACTACACCTCCAATTTTGGTGTCATCTGTAAACTTTCTAACTATACCTCCTATGTTCACATCCAAATCATTTGTATAAATGATGAAAGGTAATGGACCCAGCACCGATCCTTGTAGTACTCCACTGGTCACAAGCCTCCAGTCTGAAAACAACCCTCTACCACCACCCTCTGTCTTCTACCCTTGGGCCAGTTCTATATCCAAATGGCTAGTTCTCCCTGTATTCCATGAGATCTAACCTTGCTAACCAGTTTCTCATGGGGAACCTTGTCGAATGCCTTACTGAAATCCATATAGATCACATCCTGCCCTCATCTATTACTCGTACTGTATCCAAAAATATTATTTTCTAAACAGATATATCAAACTTATATTTGAATCAATACTACCTGCTTCCATCACCTCCCTGAGAAACTGTTCTGTAGATACTCCCTGAAAGAATGATTTGTAAAGTTTTCATTCAGCTTTTCCTTCTGGCTGCCTCCAGGCAAAATACTGTGGATGCTGAAAATCCAAAATGTAAACAGAAAATGTTGGAAATACTCACCACGTCAGAAAGTAACTGGAGAGATATGTCAACTGGCTAGATATTAACTTGAATTAGGTGGAGTTGTTTTGAGATCAGAAAACAGAGATAAGCAGGTTTCATGCAGGTCTTAGTTAGCAGAAACGGATTCTCATTTTGTCTCTGCGTTTTCCTGCTTGCAGCCAGCTGGATTGAAAGGCTGTTTGGTTGACGGCTGAATAGGTTTCTTCCCCCATCCTCTCTCCAACCTTTACAAATTGTGATTTTCCCTTTCACAGTTACCAAGCCTCTTTTCCTCAGCCTGGAACCCCCAATCTTGACAAATCGATTCCCAAGTCTCCTTCCCGTGACAGTGGCCCACCCAGACTCCTTTTCCCTTAGTTTCTCTGGATGGTTCTCTGGTCTGTTTTCAGGCTAGCAACCTGTAACTAATGGAGTGCCCCAGCAATCAGTGAACATGTGTTATTCTTTACTGCAGATCATTAATTATATTCAAGACTGAGGTACATAGATTTTTAATCAGGAAGGGAATCAAGGGTTATGGGGAAAAGGTAGCAAAGTGGAGTTGAGGATTATCAGATTAGCTGTGACCTTCTTATGCCCATTCATTTTATGGTCTTATGTGGTCTATTTCTCTTTTTTAATCAGATTATTGTGGTAGCATGATCATTGAAGATGAGGAGTCTCCGATTGAACTGACTTTGGATGATACCAAACCAGATGGATCTTACCCTGCTATCATGGGGTAACTGCTTTTTGATTTAGACTTCTTTAATGTTCACAAATATCCTCAGGTAGACCAATACTGATCCATACCTCTCGGACAGAAGCTCTGTGTTCATGTCCCATTCCAGGACTTGAGGGCGAAGGTCGACTTGTCGTAATGTGTCAGACAAGTTGATTGTCAGTCTCTAATCTTTTTTGAAACAAAAACAGAAATAGCTGGGCAAATTCAGCAGCTCTGGCAGCATCTGTGGAGAAAAAGCAGAGTTAATGTTTCAGGTCCAGTTAACTTTCTCCAGTTCTCAATAATTTCTGTTTTTGTTTCTGGTTTCCTGCTATTCTTTGGATATTTGTTACTGTTAAATCCTTCTGATGTACCGAAGACAGCTGGTAAGAGCAGGAGTGTTCCCTGGTCAGCCAAAACAATGTGATGCAGCCTCCCTGTGTTAAAAGACTTCATTCAGAGGTTCTTGAAGTCACATCCTCATTCTGAGAGACTACCACATGTATTGGAGTCATACCTGGCACGTGGTTATTATTGTTGGAGGCCAGTTGTATTAGCCCTAGGATATTGCAGCAGGGAATACTCAGAAGGGATCCAGGCTCAGTATCTTCATCCATGACCTTCCGTGCATCAAAGGTTCGGACCTGGTGATTAAGTATTATACAGGACAATTCTTCATATAGTAAAGTGGCTTACAGCCACGTGGAGCAAAACCAGGACAACATCAAAGTTGGGGTGATCAGGAGCATGCTGAGCAGAAACCTACAATGATCTTTGGCAGCTAGATCCATACCTAAGTTGTTTTTTTTTATATAAAGGTATGTATTTCCCATCAGCCTGTCTGTTAGACATAATGGCCCAAATTCTCTCTGTGATGGCAAAAATATTTGAAGTCATCTAAAACTGAAGTTACACCTCCAAATCTGTTATTTTTCTGTTTTTTGCAGGACTGGGAGTGAATGAGAGTGCTTTTCTCAATAAGAATGTATTTGCCAATAGAGAAATTAAGCATGGGTGCTTATGGCTACCTAATAAGTTGGCTTGGGAGGTGAATGGGGAAAAAGATGTTGAGTAGAAGTAAGCACTAAGTTTGCATAGGGGATGTGAGGGTGGTAGGTTGAGGAGTATGTGGTGGCATGGATATGAGAGAACATAGAGTATGTAGAGGTCTTATTCTTTTATTCCTTTGTTTTAAGTTTTGACCAAAATGCTGGAGCCCGAAGCTTTCCATCTAGCCTCCTCAGTTCTCACCCCCATCCACACACAGGTTTGCTCAGCCTGTCTCCTAATCCAGGATTCTCCAACCTCTGCTCACCTGGCCTGAAAACAAATATTGGGGCCGTTGTGCTTCAGGCACCAAGTAGTTCTGAAACAAATGTTAAACAACCAATTAGTATAAGCAAAGGATCTTACACTTGTTTCAGGCGTGGGTCTTGTACATCCATACTTTAATGTTTGTTAATATAACATGGATATCTTTGCTGAAGGAGTGACCATTTGTATTTGCCACTTACTTTGTAGGATTCTTAGACACAGCAACAATTAATGTCTGAGTGGGTACTTTTAATTTCTCCATATACAGGTTCTGCATGAAAACCTGCATGAAAGCATGTTGAAATGTGATTTTATAAATACATTTAGAGTTCAGAGCATTTTAACTGTATACATTTCTCCAACTCCTTTTCTTTCAGATTTATCCTTGCTCGAAAAGCACGACGTCTGGTAAATCTCACAAAGGAAGCTAGGTGTGTGAACCTTATTAGATGTTATACATGTTTAATGTTGTCTTTTATAATGAGACTTTAATAGAAAATCTGGAAATTCCACCCAAAATTCACTTCATCTCCTTCCTCTTTAAAGACCCACCTTAAAACTTGCCTTTAACCAAGCCAATCCTAATCTGTCTTCCTTTGGCACAGTGTCAGTTCTTGTAAATATATACTCCTGCGAAGAACCTTAAGGGATGTTCCCTATAATAGAAGTGCTTTTTTTTGGAGTCATAGAGTGCTATTTAGATGCATGTCCTTGTATTTGCCAGCAATCATAAACAGCATAGTACTTCTGTAAAAAAGCACTTAGAGTTAAAACAAATCCCATTAGTTGGTGCTAAATGACTTATTCTGAGACTCATAGAAATATTCTCCTGCTGTGCTGCTCCATTGGTATTCGGATATGCTACTGTTTCACTTCTTATTAATCAGTGCATTAACCTCTGCTTCCTTGATCTACTTGGTGATGACAGTTTTGGTCTACTGATACAACAGTGTTCATTGTGAAAGCAATGCATATAAATCACCAATTTGTGACTTGGTAATTTAACAAGGACTTTACTTACAAACCTGTGAAAGATTAGTAACTGAACCGCAAATGTCTGTGTGTGGATATTACATCACGGAGCAGTCTAAACCTACACATGTTATACACAGCTTTCATTTTATTTGCTGGACTTTATTTATACCACGTGATTTTTCTTAATGCAGGAAGCAAAAGATCTGTGAAATTTATGCCAAGGTGCTTGGGTGTGAGGAAGCATTGCACGTAAGCTATTTTTTCTCTTTTCTTGTTATAGGTTTAGTTTGAAATCATCAAATAAAACAATCACATTTGGCATAATGTATCATACAAAAAGAGACCATATATATGCTCCATCTTTTCACGCCACTATTCTGAGCAATGCTCTGCTATCAATATCTTCTCATTCAAATTAGCTAATGTTGTAGCTGCAGCTTGCTTGCCTGCTAAAGGCCAGCCCTGAGAAACTCATGCGGAACTACAAAACATAAATATTGAATATACCAGATGCCAATCAACTCGGTATGGATGTAACATCTTAGTGCTGAAGGCCAGAAAAGTGCAACTGAGTGGCAAACAGACTCTAGGATGTGGATGTTTGAGGTTACGCTGCTCCCATAACGTTGTCATTGTGCGAGCTGGCCACAAACTGAATTGCAGCATAATGATCAAATTATTAGGATCCATTTCGAAGAGCTATCTGACAGACACAGCACAAGTGGAATTTTGTCTGAGTGCAGTCAGTTGTGCAATTCTTTCCCACAGAAGAATTTCAGGGCTGGGTCTTTAAGTATATTCAAAGCAGAGAGAGACAGTTTTTAATCAAGGGTTATGGGAAAAAAGCAGGAAAGTGGAGTTGAGGATTATCAAATCAGCCATGATCTCATTGAGTAGCAGAGCAAATTTGATGGGACAAATGGCCTACTTCTGTTCCTATGTATTATGATCATATTGTCTAATTACAGCTCCTCGTATTACATTTTAATAAAATAAAACTCAGAAGTAGACTGCTCTACCATCATTGGTAGACAGGCAGGAGGCTGGAAGAACATAGCAAGCCAGGCAGCATCAGGAGGTGGAGAAGTAAACGTTTCAAATGTGTAGAAGGGTTATGCCCTGGGCATTGACTTCACCACCTCCTATTGCTGCCTGGCTGTGTTCTTCCAGCCTCCTGCCTGTCTATTTTGGATTCCAGCTGGTACTGAGCTGGCACAGGATGACAAGCAGGTCTCCAGCCTTGGCAATGTGACCTCTGCTGAGCTGCATGTGGCATGGGAGGGGGCTCCTCCATGGGCACTTCAATGCAAAGTAGGACGTTTACCTCTATGCCAGTGTCAGCAAGCAGGACCTAGCACCCAAGTGTTTGAAGGAGTCATCCACCAGCACCAGCAGAGTATAGCTAACATAATGCTTCTGTGCCCTTCGATGGGCCGTGGAGGTAAGGCAGTCAACGATGCCTTTCATTGTTATTTTAACATTCATTCCATTCCCCAGTCTGTCATCTTGAAACCGGTAAGATCCCAGCCTCTGTTTTACCAAGCAATCACCTGCAGTTAGCATAGCAGTGATCGCCAGTCACTGCAATTACTTTTCAAGTTTAAGGATTCATAGAGTTCAGGAAATGCCTTTTATGAGTCTGCACTGACATAACTAACTCTAAGAGTGCATTAATCATAATTTCTTGCACTTGTCCCATATCCTTGAATGTTGCGTTATTTGAAGTACCCATCCAAATTTTTAAAAACATTTTAAAGTTTTCAACCTGAACTACCTTCCCAAGCAGTGCATTCCAGATTTCCACCACCCACTGAGTGAAAAAGGATTTTCCCAAATCCTCTCTGAATCACCTGACCTTTGCCCTAAAGCTGTGCCCTCTTGTGATTGACCCTTCAGCCTCTAGTGCTATCACATCTTTCCTGCAGTGAGGTGACCAGAACTACGCACAGTGCTCCAGTTGTAGTCTGATCACCTTTCTGTACCACTCCAATATTACCTCCTTCTCTGTACAACTCCAACATTACTTCCTTAAGTAGGTTATCCCGCTAAAAGTTAGGGAAGCTTGCTCCTTTGGTGCACTTCCTTGGTGCTCGTCCAGTTACAGAATGATTGGAGTTAGAACAGGACTCGGATTGCTGAGCCCTGGACTAACATTGTGATTTCTGTGAGACCTTAAAAGGAATGGAGCCTCTATTGTCCCTTTACAAGTTCATTGATTTAGAAAGATGCAGCATCAAGAGGGATTGGGACTTCCAAACCAGAACTTTGCACATCATCAGAAAGACCTAGGATTTTCTGGTAGCGATCAGTTTCTTAAGTACAGACAAAGCAGGACATCAGTGATACATTAGTTCAACTTGCTCTGCCTTCCCAAAGGGAGAGGTTTTTTAAAAATTTTTTACATGTGCCCCTTTTTAAAAGCTGCCACTTGTGGGAGGTAAGAGGTAATGGCAATTAGTCCATGATGGCCCAAGCAGCATGTTTCTCCATTTGAGAGAGACAATTGGGTTTAAATTTTGAGGGCATCACTCTGCATCAAACATAGGAAACAGGTATCCATGAATTCCCACTCCCCGTAGTGACTTGGGCTTATGTTGTTAGCATTATTCTGCATTGCACATAGCCACTTGAGCTCAATGAGAGGGAGGGGTGTCTACATTTCAAACACCCTTACCCATGACATAATTGCTGCAGTTCCACTGAGATAGTCACCCACCTGCCTGGAAGGACACAGAGTTGTGCTCTTACTGCTGCTATCATCAGTTGGTGTACACTTGTATTAAAATTAAATGATCTCCTTGTGTTCATCTTTGACAGAATGCCAGAAAAATACCTTCACAAACTCGTGCCTGGTGTCTGAAATCATGACTGGAATTTTTCAAAACGTTCAGACTCACAAACAGTTCAATGCCCCCTGTCTTGGCTGATCCTGACAATAATTATACCTTTTTTGTTTTCAGCTTAACCATGTCTGAGTTCTTTGTGACTGCCATTGCAGGAAAGTTGGGGCATTGGTGTAACTGGCCCTCATTATAATATGAGATGGAAATGTTTTGCTGGAAAAGCGCAGCAGGTCAGACAGCATCTAGGGAACAGGAGAATCGACGTTTCGGGCATTAGCCCTTCTTCAGGAATGAGGAAAGTTGGTCCAGCAGGCTAAGATAAAAGATAGGGAGGAGGGACTTGGGGGAGCACGAGGCGGCGCCGATACAGTCATCGATGTAGCGGAGGAAAAGGTGGGGGGTGGGGCCAGTGTAGTTGCGGAAGATGGATTGTTCCACATATCCTACTAAGAGGCA
Organism: Chiloscyllium plagiosum; assembly: GCF_037043375.1. Lineage (NCBI taxonomy): Eukaryota > Metazoa > Chordata > Chondrichthyes > Orectolobiformes > Hemiscylliidae > Chiloscyllium > Chiloscyllium plagiosum. The sequence continues at coordinate 53,376,096 of NW_028270150.1, forward strand.
GGCATAGCTAGGGCCCATGCGGGTGCCCGTGGCTACTCCTTTCGTTTGGAGGAAGTGGGAGGATTGGAAAGAGAAGTTGTTCAGGGTGAGGACCAGTTCAGTCAGTCGAAGGAGGGTGTCTGTGGAAGGGTACTGGTCGGTACGGCGGGAAAGAAAGAAGCGGAGGGCATCGATGTAGCGGAGGAAAAGGTGGGGGGTGGGGCCAGTGTAGTTGCAGAAGATGGATTGTTCCACATATCCTACTAAGAGGCAGGCATAGCTGGGGCCCATGCGGGTGCCCATGGCTACTCCTTTCGTTTGGAGGAAGTGGGAGGATTGGAAAGAGAAGTTGTTCAGGGTGAGGACCAGTTCAGTCAGTCGAAGGAGGGTGTCTGTGGAAGGGTACTGGTCGGTACGGCGGGAAAGAAATCGATGTAGCGGAGGAAAAGGTGGGGGGGTGGGGCCAGTGTAGTTGTGGAAGATGGATTGTTCCACATATCGGCTGTATCGGCGCCGCCTCGTGCTCCCACGAGGAGGTTGAACAGTTCATCGACTGTATCGGCGCCGCCTCGTGCTCCCACGAGGAGGTTGAACAGTTCATCGACTGTATCGGCGCCGCCTCGTGCTCCCACGAGGAGGTTGAACAGTTTATCGACTGTATCGGCGCCGCCTCGTGCTCCCACGAGGAGGTTGAACAGTTCATCGACTGTATCGGCGCCGCCTCGTGCTCCCACGAGGAGGTTGAACAGTTCATCCACTTCACCAACACCTTCCACCCCAACCTCAAATTCACCTGGACAGTCTCAGATTCCTCCCTCCCCTTCCTCGACCTTTCTATTTCTATCTCAGGTGACCGAATCAACACGGACATCTACTACAAACCAACCGACTCCCACAGCTACCTGGACTACACCTCCTCCCATCCTGCCCCCTGTAAAAACGCCATCCCATTCTCCCAATTCCTTCGACTCCGCCGCATCTGCTCCCAGGAGGACCAGTTCCAAAAACGCACATCCCAGATGGCCTCCTTCTTCAAGGACCGCAATTTCCCCCCCGACGTGGTCGACGATGCCCTCCACCGCATCTCTTCCAATTCCCGATCCTCCGCCCTTGAACCCCGCCTCTCCAACCGCCACCAGGACAGAACCCCACTGGTCCTCACCTACCACCCCACTAACCTCCATGTACAGCGCATCATCCGCCGCCATTTCCGCCACCTCCAAACGGACCCCACCACCAAGGATATATTTCCCTCCCCTCCCCTATCAGCATTCCGTAAAGACCACTCCCTCCGTGACTCCCTCATCAGATCCACACCCCCCACCAACCCAACCTCCACTCCCGGCACCTTCCCCTGCAACCGCAGGAGGTGCAAGACTTGCGCCCACACCTCCCCCCTCACCTCCCTCCAAGGCCCCAAAGGAAACTTCCATATCCGCCACAGATTCACCTGTACCTCCTTACTTATCATCTATTGCATCCTTTGCACCCGATGTGGCCTCCTCTATATTGGGGAGACGGCCGCCTACTTGCGGAGCGTTTCAGGGAACACCTCTGGGACACCCGGACCAACCAACCCAACCACCCTGTAGCTCAACATTTCAATTCCCCCTCCCACTCCACCAAGGATATGCAGGTCTTTGTACTCCTCCATCGTCAGACCACAGCGAAACGACGGTTGGAGGAAGAACGCCTCACCTTCCGGCTAGGAACCCTCCAACCACAAGGGATGAACTCGGATTTCACCAGTTTCCTCATTTCCCCTCCCCCCAGCCTGTCTCAGTCAAATCCATCAAATTCAGCACCGCCTTCCTAACCTGCAATCTTCTTCCCGACCTCTCCGCCCCCACCCCAGTCTGACCTATCACCCTCACCTTGACCTCTTTCCACCTATCACATTTCCGACGCCCCTCCCCCAAGTCCCTCCTCCCTATCTTTTATCTTAGCCTGCTGGACCAACTTTCCTCATTCCTGAAGAAGGGCTAATGCCCGAAACGTCAATTCTCCTGTTCCCTAGATGCTGCCTGACCTGCTGCGCTTTTCCAGCAACACATTTCCATCTCTGATCTCCAGCATCTGCAGACCTCACTTTCTCCTCATTATAATATAATGAGTGTTCACTGTCATGTAAAAGGCTAAAAGTGGAGTAACAGTCATGCAAGCAGAGCAAGCTAGCCTTCAATTTCCATCATTTTTAGCAGATTCTGTAAGTTTCCTGCTGTTAGATTGTCTTTTAGAAAGCATGCCCTCAAAGATCTATTTCCAATTTCAAGAATGTTAGGCTTTAAATGATGTATTTGAACAAACTTGTGTAATATGGTGTGGTTTTTGTGTCTTTGTGTTTTTGTCCAGCCCATTCATTATGAAGAAAAGAACTGGTGTGAAGAGCAGTATTCAGGTGGATGTTACACTGTGTATTTCCCTCCAGGAATTATGACTCAGTATGGCAAGTATGTGTAATAATTTGATTATCTCCATCAGTAGTTAAACACTCACTGAACTGTGAATGGATTCACATTAGGCCTTGTAGAGCAGAAAATTGCTAATTTAGTCAAGGTTCCTCTTTGGAGCATTTGTTCAAGTTTATTGCCATTCCGCAGTGTAAAATCCTGCGTCTGTACATCAGAGAAGTCTATATATCTTGGTGTAACATCAATGGATCAAATTAAAGGTTGTAAATTGTCCACTCAGAGTTCTTGTTTTTTCTGTTGATTGTGATGTATTTTTGGCATGTTGTGCCTCGTTTATCAATTCAATAAGGAAGCAGCACATGTCTTATTTATGAAATGCTTAAATTCATCTGCACACCTTCATTTATGCAGTGAGCTGAAGTGACTATGTGCATTGCAGAATATTGCCAACAACATAAGCCCATGTCACTACGGGGAGTGGGAATTCATGGATACCTGTTTCCTATGTTTGATGCAGAGTGAAGCCCCTCGTTGTTGGGACTTAGTAGATGGATTGTACTTTAAGTTGTATTTTGATATGACTTATGTCATGACCCAGGTTGAATGGTGTGCTGGAAATGAAGACCCACTATTCTATGAATTATCACAAATACGAAATGTGACCAATTTAACCGCTCTGAGATGGTGAATGTCTAAATGTGGGCACTAGCTAAGATAGAAGAAACTCACACCAGGTTTCATTAATAAACAGGAAAGCCATAACTTATTTGTTACAAATATCTTTTAACATGTGGCAAAACCAGATAAGTAATTATTAATATGCAAACTTAAATTATATGTCCTCTAAATCCAAACACACAGACATTCGTTCACATAGGACAGACAGATGGACAAGACAAACAGTCATTTTAGGGCAATCCTGGGTAGAAATTATGGGCAAGAAAGTGTACAGATTGTCAATCACAGTCCAAGTCAGTTGGGGAAAGGAGAACTTTCTGGCAGATGTTTTTCTGGATTTTGGCAATGATATCATGCTATTGCCAGCTACTGAGGTCCTGAGTAGCTGGTCAGTTGGACTTAAGTCTTGGTCAGAATTTGAATTTTAGTTTCTTTTTGTCTTTGCATGTTGTTACTTTCAGAATTCAAAATGAGGATCTGGCTTGCTTATGTGAGATCCAAATGTTCCTCAAGTCTGCAATAAACTGTACTTCAACTAATCCAAACCCTGTTGCTGGGTAGTTGTTGGTTTTTTTTTTCAAAGACACTTAGTGCCAGCACAAAAGTATCAAAATCCAGTTTTCAGGAAAATTATATGCTCTGTGTATCCATTAAATGGCTACACAGTTCCACTTTTCCTTTGAGATAAAAAAGAATTAACAATCAAAAGATCCACTTTCCGGAGTGCTGGGAGGGTACAATGTTTTTACGCACATGAATTGGATGGCCTAAATGACCCTGCTGTAAATATCTTGTGATGTTAACTGACCTGTCAGCTGGTTTCAAAAAAGATTGCATGACGTATGGCCTAGTTTTGCTCCTATATCTTATGGCATTATGGTCTTATGTTCTGTTTCTCGCTGAAGCAGCACAAAACTAAGCTTTTTTTTTAATAATTGCAGTTACAAAAATTCTGAACCGTTTAGTGCTAACTAGTTGCATGTGTGTATGGGCACATTTCTATTGAAATAGTCTAAGCATCATGTTTTTATTGAATATTTTTGTCTTTGAAGAATCCTGAGGCAACCATTCCAGAGGATTTACTTTGCTGGCACTGAGACAGCCACCCAGTGGAGTGGATACATGGAGGGTGCTGTTCAGGCTGGGGAGAGAGCAGCCAGAGAGGTAGGACAAACATAGACTCACATTTTGCATCATTTTGTTCAGCAAAACTTCAAGCAATTGAGAACGTATATTGGTGTCGGGAAGTTAGTTCTTAGACAAGTGTGACTTTTTTTTAAAAAATGCAACGATTATAGCAACAGCTTTTTGCATAACTGGAAACATTCCTAGCACAGATGATATGTCTATAGAGCACATGTAACTTTAATACATCTTTAATGTTGACTCTCACCTGCTGCTGGTTTTAAGCATTTAACTTATGTGACATTACAGATGTCTTTGAGCCCATCAGAAATAAAATTCACACCTTTATAAGTAGACTAATGAACATTCATGCTCTAGCTCAATGCATCACCTCAAGTCAGACGCAAATGGACTTAAGTCCTTTTGCAGAGACCTCCACATAAGTCAAAATGTTCTATTTGTAGTTAACATGTTTTTGCAGTGAGTTACACAGCATTTAGCCCATCATGAATTTTCTCACGTAATTTTCTGCTCTTCACCTCATTAATTCTGAAGCTTGGCTGTTGGCAGCTTCTCGGGGAATTGCATGGTAAGAGAAGTGGAAGTGACCACCACTGGTGAGACCTTCTGCATGCCCACCTCTGGTGACGTAGTTAAAGCGCAGCTGCTGCAGACTACTTCAGACATTCCAGGACGCTCTGCCAGCTCTCACGCTGTAGTGTTTGACTGGTGTTTTGGAACACAAAATTTTGGTCTTGAAGAAAGACAAATTATCTCCCCACCTCATGGACGGGGGCCTGGGGGTGCTGGTGAATACAGTAATGGAGAGGAAAGCTATCTGTTTCCCAGCTGAACACCACAGGAAGCTATGCCACCGGACAGAGATTGCAGCCAGGGTCACTGCAGTGGTCCAGAAGAAGCAGTGTAGAAAGGAAGGTGACTGATCACCCATGTATTCCCAAGGGATAGTACCACTAGCTTGTCTCTTGTACCCATGCTTATAAGGACAGCAGTCACTCTAACTCTGCCAATGCATCATGCCTCTCACTCATGGACTATGATTCTGTGCAGCATATCCACTCAATGTCTCTCACCTACTCATCCTCCCAAACAACTAACCGTTCCTGTCCCTTGCACTTTCTACTCACTCACTGTGAACACCTCATCCCCTCCCCTCCCCATATGTATGATCACTAACTACTATTCCATCCACTTCCAACATAACCAATCTCTCCCTTTGTGCCTCCTCACAGGAAACATTGACCCATTAACTGGCTGAGAGGTCCCAAGACTGGGTTGGGGATTTGGGGTAGGGACTGGTTGGTTATGGCAGTAAACATCAGATTCCTAATTCCCCACAAGGAGAAAACCATACACCTTGCCTGAGAGGGGCAGGACTGCTCCTGTGGGGTTGAAGAGACCAGTCAGCTTCATTGTGCTGTTCTCCTATCACTGCCCTGGCTAACTCATTCTTAATCTGCACAATGTTATAACTAATTACTTCTATTGCAAAGACACAAGTCATAGCCAGTGAACCTCTGCCAAGAGACCCTCAGCTCCACCTCCACCTCCATTTCCACCTCAGGAGAAAACCACTGAACTCTCAGAGGATGCATCAGCAGGTATTTCACCTGCACACTCTCTCCATCAGCTTAGAGATTTTCACCCAAGTTAGTCTCTTGCAAAATTAAACTCAGGAGTAAAATCTGGTGAGCACATCACTTGACACTGAAAGTGTGAGGGCATGCACTTTGATAGGAAGGATCAAAAGACAGATTGTTACTTAAATAGAGGGAGAGTCCAACAAAAAGCAGCACAGAAGGCTCTCAGTGAGAGATGAGCAACTTCTTTGGGTATCCAAAGAATGAAGGAAGTTATAATGACCAAACATTGTACATTTCTCACAAGAAACTGATGTCTTGACTTCGCATAGTATCAGATATCAGGAAACCTTAAACTACATTGAAGATCACAGCTAAGGTGTTACATTTCAATGTGGAGAACAATAAAATTAGATATAATGTGGAAGGATGTGCCTCGTCCTGGCCTACACACATCATTCCAGACTTATTCTCACCTTGTGAGTGAGAATTTGAGAGTATAGAACCAACAATGATTCACCACATCCCTGGAAGTAAAGATTTATTCTATCAATTTTTCAAGGGAACGCGCGACCATTCAAGGCTGGGAGATGTACAAGAAAAGCTGTCTAAGGTGCTGCCTCTTGTAGGCTCAATGCTGTCCTGGAGAATGCAGGCAACTCAGCAATCTGCGCACATTCTCTGAAACATTGAAGGGATACTGAAAATGGAAACGTAGAAAGGAGCATCCTCAGGATTCCTCTCTACCTGCTGGTTATAATGATGGGCTTCACTGCACAACATTCAGATATGCTGCACAAACAGAAAATGCTGGAGAAACTCAGCATAACTGGCAGCATCTGTGGAAAAACTGCTTTTACTTTGTACAGGTGTGATATCTGAAGGCAGCCTTTAGAGCTACCTAACCTTAGTGCCATGCAATGTTAGTGTACTGATAGTGCCTGCTGCTTTATCTTAATGGTTGGTAGAACGTGTAATGTGCATATACTTTAAAGTGGGATCACCCATTAAGCATACAGCCACATAGGTAAGGAGTCATTTAGTCAGCCAAATTATACGGCAAGGAATGCAAAAATAGCAAGGTCCAGATGTGCTTTGCACTAAGAAGGAGCTGCTTGCCTAATTTATCAACAGATTGTTCAACAGTGATACCATGTCCAAATCCAACTCATTCATCTTGAAAGTTTAGTTCTCTCTGGCCTTTTAGGTGCTGTGATGTATTGCTCTGCCACGCTTTCTTGCACAGCCCTCCTGATCAACGTGTTGATCCTCAACTTTATCTTGAATCTCAGGAGATTACTATAGATCCCCATTTCATCTCCATCCAGGACATTACCACTTTTGTCGATTACAGATGAGAAGGGCATAGTATACCACAATGATGGAGAACACCCTCTCTGACAAAGTCCCACTGGTGTAATCCAGGCATAGAAACCTCCCCTTAAAGAGGCCAGTGGTCCGTTTCACTATGTTGTGGTTGAACTACAAACTGTGTCATATCTTCATTCTGCATCAGTTTGATAGTTTTGTAAAATGTCATGAACTGTGTTTGGAGGCAGTAGTCCTGTCTGCAGCAGCTATCTCTGAATCACTCTTGGACCTTGAAAGGCAGCCAAAAGCTGTGAGTTTTCATGAATCATATGCAGATATCCTAAAAATATCAGGAGTTCTATACAAGAGCAAATATTTTCTTCCTGTATTTAACTTCCCTCCTTTTTGCTTTAATACCAGTTTAAGAATGCTTGGGAAATACATTGTTGTATTGACAAGTATTTCATTTCAGGCAGATGCTTTCTACTTTTGCAGGTTAAATGTATTCCATTTAGAATGAAAGGAACATGTCAAAGGCTTTGATTGCATATATTTAGAGACTGTAGCAAAAATGAGTGATATAATCAAGGCAAAGACAAAATACAAAGGAGTGAGCAGAAGCAATGATTGGTAGCACATAAATGAAAATTAGAGTGCTTTCCTAATCACATAAGATGTACAAAATAGTTAAAGTGATGAGACTACAAACAAGTCACCTTATAATTGAGAGGGGAGATACAACAGAAGTAGGTCCTGGAGTACCTCAGAGGTGTATGGAAGAACCACTACAGGAGATAAATAATCAAATGGTGATTATATTTAAATATTGAATGGGAGTAAAAACAGCCGTCTGCAGGCCCAGCATGCTCCATGTCATGTCAGGTTACTTAAACTGGTTTGGGCAGGGATAACATAGGAATAATTTAAAAATGGAAATTGAGTTAAAGGGCTGAAGAAAAATGTTCCACCCCATTTTAAGTTAAGAGAGGTGATGCATATGGGATGCATGTTAATAACTGGAAAGATATGAATGAAAAGGAGCATGGATTTATAGAGCCTGGATAGTGCTTGACAAATTTAACTGAGTTATTTTATGACGTCAATGTATAGATAAAGAGATTCTGTGATTTTAAGGCATAAGAGGTTTGTCTAACAATATAGAGAGAAAGATGTCTGGAGACAGAAAACAGCAAAATGAGATACATGAATGTTACCGAATTGGCAAAAAGGAGGTAATGATATGCCTCGGGAATCTATGCTTAAGTCTAATAGAAAAACAAATCGTTGGGGATGTTGGAGATCTAAAATGCTGGAAATGCTCCAGATGCTGAGTAACATCTGTGTGAAAGGAAGCAGAACTAACATTAATGATCTGTGTGACCTTTCATAAAAGTCAGTTCTGATAAAAGATCATTGACTTAAAACATCAATTCAGTTTCTCTCTTTGCAAATGCAGTTACAGTATTTTCTATTTTTATAAGTTGGGATCTTAAATAACTCCACAGAGGCCAGTATCCCAACACAAAATCACCCTTTTCTTTACACATGAAGAGTCCTTGACACTGGTCCAGTTTCCTCAGAGCCTGATCTCAGACTGAACAGAACCTCTGACATTCCTGTTTATGCCCGTCAGTCAGGGCTCCTTGATGAGACCAAATGAACACTTACAATCAGGGAACACATATTCAATGATGTCCACCAGGCTGACCTCATTACAATCATTGTAGAACCTATTTTGCTTTCCATTTAGATAGAATATTTGGGCATAAAAGGATGGTATTGAGCTTTTCTGATTTATTCAGATTGCATCTGAAAAACAGCAAGTTTGTTGCACACAGAGAGGTCAAATCAGAATGTTTTTTTTCAATACCTTCAATAGTACAATGCAGCTTTAAAAATCATAAATAATTTTGTGGGCTTAATGCCTGTGAGATAACTTTAATATTTTACTTAAATTTAATTTGAAAGTACATTAGAGAACACCAGAATTAATTGGCTTTTTATATAATTAATTTTGAAATGAAATTTTCATTATCCTTAAAAATAATTAGAAAGTAGGGCTTAGATTAGATATTTTGAGTGTTAAAACATTAATGCTATTAATGTATTTGCTGCTTATAATGTCCTGAGATCCAAGGCATTCCAAACAGTCTTCCAAAGGATCAAAATAGGGGTAATGGATAGAGAGATACTTTCAAACTTCTGAGGCACCTTTATAACTTCTTCTGCATGACTTCTCCCACACACACACAATCATGTCACAGTCTCTCTTCCCCCCTGTACCTGCCTGGAGTAAAATGAACAGGAAAACCCAAACAGCACATGTCTCTGTGAATGCATTGGGTACACTGTGAGTTCAGTAAGCATGCCTCTTTCCCTGAGGTGGATTCTGCTACTGTCTTCAGGCTTATCATTTTCTAGCTCTGTCAAAAACTAATGAGACTCATTAAAATTGAATCTGCTAGTCTGTATGAAACAACTGAATGTATTTTAGATTATTGAATCTTCTGCCATTTAATTTACATCTGTTACATATCAACCCTTTCTTTCCCTGCACTCGAGTGGTTCTATTTCCATCCATTTGTTCCAAATAGACTGTAATTCTATCCTCTGTATACTCCAAATGTTCAGTCTCACATAGCAATTGACAACCTAACATTCAGGAGTATTTTGGATTCACCACACTTTTTAGCTTTGATTTTTGTTCATGGGTTGGCAGAGCGGCATTCTGAAAAATCCCAGATCCACAAACCCAAACCTTTATAAAATGGCCCACTACAGTTCGGGTTTTTGGTGCCAGGATGATGGGCTGCTGCAGTAGTCTGGTCAGGAGACCAAGGAAGAACTTAAGAAATTGCCTGGTTCCCAAGGGCAGGCTGGGCAGAAAGCCAGCCTGGGCACTCCAGCACTGCATGCAAAGTTGAAAAATAAAGATTAAAACAGAAAACGCTGCTCTCACCACACTCTTCCTTCACTTTCTATTCCCCGTCCATGCTTACCCATGTCCCTGAAGCCACCCTTAGGCCTGTCAAATCTGTTGTGCCACTCTGTGTCTATCTGTTATGGCCCACATATCTCATGTGCCCCCAATCACCCCATGGCCCTTTATAGGGAGTCAACATATGCCAGCAGAGATAGATGTGAACAGGACTTGATGGAGGTTAGAATATAACAAAGGTTTATGCAAGCTCAAGTTGGTAGAGGGTTGAAGGTGAGAGGAAGGCTGACTAGAAGGGCAAGGACAGCAAAAACATAAATGAGAACTCAGACCCAACTTTTATCTCCCATAATCAAAACAGCAAAGTGTTGGAGAAACTCAGTAGGTCTGATCGCATTCCAGATAAACCTGTTGGACTATAACCTGGTGTTGTGTGATTTTTAACTTTGACAGCGTCCATGGAGAGCACCTGACCCTCCCCTCAAATGGAACTGTGAGATCCATTCCAAAGGATACTGGAAGCCTTTCCCAGATGGATCCCTGACCCCCACCACAAGCAATATCCAAAAGGCTACCTCAACTCTCCAAAGAGGTTCTCTAATTGCCAAAAGAAATGCATTGAGAACAAGTCTGCTCTTGATTGCCCTAATCTCCACACTTGGGGTTTTAGGTGCCAGCGATGTCGAATTCCCACTTCTTAGGACTCAGCTGATTATTAAAATAGCCAGCTGCCCCCAGTAAATGAGAATAGCCAGTTTCAAGGACAGGATTTGCGATTCTTCATGTCTTCTGGCACTTTCACTATGGTGGAGACATCTCCGAATTAGTGAAAATTGGGATTTGATCATCATTTAGCCCCTCAGATCTCCCTTTCTTGGTGTAATTGCTCATTCTGCACTTACTGCTGCCAGCCTCTAGATATTTCACATTGCTTTCTTAGTGCACATTGACTGCTGCAATAACTTGGTTCTCATTGCTTTCTTAGAACACAGGGCCTTTAGTGCACAGTTACTAGCTGCCAAACGTCCGGCTTGATATTCTCTTTATCACAAAGACTGCTTACTTTTACCTTAATTACATTACCCTCACCTAAGCTTACCTGCTGCTGAAGTTCTCATTTATGATCTTGCTATCCCTGCCCTTCTAGTCAGCCTCCCTCTCACGTTCAGCCCTCTGTAAACTTGAGGTCATACAAAATATGCTGTATTCTGACTGCACCAAGTCCTGTTCACATCTACCTCTGCTGGCTCCCTGTCCTCCAACATCGGAATTTTAAAATTCTCATCCTCATTTTCAGATCTCTACATGGTTTCTCACCTACCTGTCTTTGGAACTTTGTTCAACCTTCCATGATCTGAGAATTCTGCCTTTCCAAATTTTGTCTGGAATTATATCCTTCCTCTATTCCTTAGGCCTGTGATTGATGGTAGTGTTTACAGCTGTCTCGGGCTTAAGCTGTAGAATTCCCTCTTTATACCTATTGGATGCTGCAATAGATATTTTTAGACAGATCAACTCAGAGAAACAAATGAAAATTTTCTTCGCTATAATTACATTATAATCAATAGTCCAAACTAACCCATACTTAACAATTGTTAATATTGAGTTAACATCAAATATTCCTTGACATCATTGGTATAATTGACTTCACACACTACTAAAGCACATGAAAATAAAGTTAATTGTATGGACATAATTCATTTTAATCCTGCTATTCAGTAAAGGAACAGCTTTATTCTGCAAAATAAACTTACAGTTTTAAAAGAGTGCATTGTGAAATTCCCTTTTAAATGTTTCATTGAAGGTGTGCTATTAATTTGCAAGTATTTTACTCAGTTTTATCTTCTCCACGAATGGAAAACAGTAGTATTCACAACATAATCTGATATTTTCAAGTTAATATCAAGTATTTTATTTGGGCATTAACTACCATAAACTCTTCATTCTTCTACTAATATTCAATCATTCAGGGTTTTGAGTGCTATTGTAGCTAGTGGACCAAGTTTTTTTTCTATGTCAATGCTTCACTGGAGAGGGCGGGAGAATTTCCAGTTCATTGAACTATCTTCACCCTGGGGATGAGCTTGCAGTCTGTGAACGAATTCATTGCTCGTTAGTCATTCATTTATGATGTCTAGTCAGGCAGACTGAATTTTCAATTTTATGGGAAGATTTTTAATTGGAAAGCTGTTGAAATATGTTGTATAAAATTTGACTTGAAGGTGATTGCAGTTCTGAAAAATTACTTCAGTTTATATTGACATTTGACTTGAAAATTAGATGATTGATGGAAGAAAAAAATTCAACTTTAACTTGAAATGTAATCAGCACTTTTCATATTCTCATGGTCTTCCAAAGTGTTTCAGAGCCAAATAATTACTTTTAAAGTTCTTCAGTAGGCAAATGCATAGCCTATTCATAGCAATAGAATAAATGACCAGCCAATCTGTTTTGATGATGTTAGGCAGAGTTGGAGGGTATTTCTGCTCTTTATTGATACTGGAATCTTTCACATTCACCTACAGGTAGACCATTCTTTGATTTAGCATATCATTCAAAGAAAAGTTCAACTTCCTCAATATTGCATTGAAATATCACCTTAGAGTATATTCCCATATCTCATACTGCTTTAATCCATAATCTACTCGCTCAGAGTTGAAGCTGCTGAGCTAATCTGGCAGAGAGTAATTGTAATTGATAATTATAATCTCTAAGCAAAGTATACCACAATTATAAAATATATTCCTTCAGTTTTGAGGATACAGCCTGCTTGATTATAAATGATATTGTTCAGTGACAACCCATATTAGGACATGCCACTATTTTCTGATGTGTTGTTAGAAGGTGGTACCTTTTTCTGCCTCAATTACATGGAAAATTAACCCTGGAATAATCTTAATAAGGTTCAGAGGGTTAGTCTGAATAAAAATGCTGGCTCTGTAATAGTCTAAATACAGAAATACACAGAAATGTTGCCCTGGTGATGTTGGTAGGCAATAGTGAAGGTGTGCTGATTTAAACTTGCATTACTGTTTCGGTAGTATGTGAAATCAGTAGTTAGTTGGTAATTATAAGATAAATTGTATCTGTCAGCCAATTTCCTGTTACTGAGGGTAAATGCATTGTTGGGAAAAGTAATTCACGTCTGTTAAAATATACTTGTGTGCATTATTTTTCCCTCTTTCAGATCCTGCATGAAATGGGAATGATTTCAAAAAGTGAGATCTGGCAACCTGAGCCACCATCTTTGGTGAGTTTCTGAACATTTCTATCCTGTGGTACGGATGGTTGGTTTGCAAAGCTGACAGTGTGGCTCCGTGGTTAGCACTGCCGCCTCACAGGGTAAGGGACCTGGGTTCGATCCCACCCTCTGGCCACTAATTGTGTAGAGTTTGCATGGTCTCCCGTGTCTGTGTGGGTTTCCTCCAGGTGTTCTGGTTTCCTCCCAATGTCAAAGATGTGCAGGTTAGGTGGATTGGCCAGGGGAAATGTGGGGTTACAGAGATAGGGATGGGGTCTAGTTAGGATGCTGTCCAGAGGGTCGGTTTTGAATTGATGGGCCAAGTGGCCTGATTCTGCACTATAGGGATTCTATGATTCAATGTAGGTTCTATTTCCACACTGGCTGAGGTTACCAAGAAGGACTCTCCTTCTCAACCTTGCCCCTCACCTGAGACATGGTGGCCCTCAGGTTAAATCACCACCAGTCATTTCTCTCTAATGATGGCAACTCGACCTTGATTGTGTACTGACTGCAGTCAAATAGATATCCTAACTGACAATTACAACTTCACATTTTATCTGTCAATCCTCGGATTCATTAACTGGGACCTCCAGCTGCTTTAAATCAATTGTTCTGTACATAATTAAAATAGTTAGTACTATAGTTTCATTGGTGTTAATTATAGCGGATTAACTCCATCATTTTGGTCATGTGCACGTTCTTGTGTACTGATGCAGTCTTCAGATGCCTCCCCCCTTGATTTTCAAACTGAATGTTGTCTACTTCCTCAAAAATTGCCATACTTAACCATGAGACTGTTTTTCTTTATTGTCTCTCTATAGAACTTCTCAGATATTGTTAGTCTATATTTGATTCAGAGGTAAAGTCTCCACAGTTTTTTTTTATTGTTCTATCAATTGAAACTTAAAGATTAGCTGGTTAGTTCCTTCATTTGTTATGACAGCATTCAAACTTGAGCTGACAAGTGGCAAGTAACACCTGAGCCATACAAGTGCAAGGGAATGAACACTTCCAGTAAGAGTGAACCTGATTATCACCCCTTGACATTCAATCACATTAGCATCACTGGATTCCCCATTAGCAATCTCCTGGGGTTAACACTGACGAGGACGAACCTAACTGGATCAATCATATAAATACTGTTATTCCAATGCAAGTCAGAAGCTGAGAAATGTGCTTCTCATCTCTTGGCTCCTCAAAGCCTGACAAAAAATCTACAAGGCACAGGTCAGAGGTCAATTGGAATGCTCTTCACATGCCTGGATGAGTGAAGCTCTAACAACACTTAGACACGTCCAGGTCAAAGCAGCCCATTTGATTAGCATCCAATCTTAAACATTTGCTCCATTGACCTTGACTCACAGTAGAAACAAGTTTGTACCATATACAAGTTTGTACTGCAACAACTTGTCACACCCCCTTGGACTGCACCTTCCAAACTTGTGGCCTCTTCCACCTAGGAACACAAGGGAGTAGATGAATAGGAACATCACCACCTAAAAGTCACCCTCCAAACCACACACTCCTGTTATTCCTTCACTGACATTAGGTCAATATCAGGCAAATTAGGAGGCAGCATGACGTTTGTGTGCTGCCAGCCTCAGTGGAGCCAGATGTTAGCAGGTTACATGGTGTGATCCTGAACCAGCAAACTGATTTGTGTCCTTGTTTGGTTGAGGCAATGTTTGCTTAGTGAAAATTTCATTTCTGTAACACCACTCCTGATGTAGGTATTTCTTTCAGGACGTTCCTGCGCTTCCAATCAAGACAACATTCTGGGAGAGAAACATGCCTTCAGTTCCCGGATGTTTGAAGTTTTTTGGATGGTCAACATTTCTGACTTCTGCAGCTGCTGTGGGGCTCTTTGCATATCAAAAAGGTCTACTCAGAAAGAACTGAGGAGGTACTTCAAAGCCAGACCCATCACCTCTTCCTTAGTGCACAGATTTACAGTCACCATCTGCCCACTGTACTAATCTTCTAAACCTTTCTCTGCTCTGGTGATTCATACAATAATTTAGTTTCCCATGAGGAAAACTACAAATGAAAATGTAATTGCATACCCCTATTTCTTTGTGAGTTCTTTGGATTCTTCAACCACTGAACCATAATAAGTCATAATTGAACTTGCAGTTGCTAATAGGAATCCATGATTTTGCATGTATTGGTTATCTTTGTGATGCAATTTATGTTAATTTTCATGATCATTCACATTACATTGACAACAGCTACTCCTTGGTGATTGCATTCTTAGTCACTATGTTCATGTGTATTCATTAGAACATTTCTGTTTATAATTCTGTTTACAGCAGCTGAATCTTATTACAGAGATTATTGCATAATATATAAAGCTAAGTGTTATTAAAATACCAAATATCTTCTTTGTTATCTACCTTAGTGAAGTCTTTTTAAGGTCCTAAATTGCATTTAATGCCCTGAGATGCAGGTACAAATGATCATCTTGCAGCAATGAAAGTTTGAAAATATTACAGAAAGGCAAGTTTTGTATAGACAGACTGGCTAGTATTGTATATCGTGCTGCATCTTCAGGAACTCTCCAAACCTTTTGTGAAAATCTGATTAGCTCATCCTGTAGATTTTAGTGAGCTGAGATACTCTGCCAGTGCACCACAGGTGACTGTTTCATTAGAAATTCATTTTAAAAGCCTACAGTTCATGTTTGAAGCATAGACTCACATTTAGATTGATTAAAATAACACATAACAGTCACCATTAACTATCAAAAAAAGTTCAAATGTTATCCAACTTTAACATTCAGCATTGTGATACTTTGTTCACAATATTTTTAATCATGAGTTTCAACAGTTATTAAAAACCATTCTTAAAAGAAACTGATAAAATTTTCAAGCCAATGTTGCATAACGATGAGCTACTGTTTTTAAAAAAATGTATTTCAAAAAGTGACACTACAGTGCAATTAATCCAAAGTGTTAAGAATATTTGTAAACATCAGTGTATGTTCAGTGTAATTGTGCTAAAACAAATATGGAAATACAGTGATGGATAATGCAACTTGGGTATCAGTGTCTTTGGTAAAATCGGTGTATTTGAACATTTTACAGTGATGCTGATTCTGTCTCTCCGAAGACTTTGTGAGTTTTGTCTTTGTGCCTTATCCCTTTGTGGTGTTATATTTTCTCAAGTGCCTATGTGACTGTGTCTTTTCAGTGTGCACACTTTCAAGCTGTAACATTTCAAAGTTTTATATTGTCAATTATAACATTTTATTTCTACACTGGTACATGGACAATGTAAACCAGGTGACACCTGTAATGTGATGATTGATAAGTAAATCAGTGTTTTGTTTGAATTGTGTGCAAAGCTCATGCTTGCTATAACTAAAAGCAAAATACAGCGAATGCTGGAAGTCAGAAATAAACACAGAAATATACTGGAGAAATTCAGTAAGTCTGGCAGCATCTGTATAAAGAGCAACATTGTTAGCATTTTGAGTCTGATATGACTTTAGAACTCAAGGAAGTTCTGAACAAGACTTTTGTCAGTCTCAAAACATTAACTCAGTTTCTATCTCCACAAATGCTGCCAGATCTCAAAGTCATAGAGATGTTCAGCATGGAAACAGACCCTTCGGTCCAACTCATCTATGCCAACCAGATATCCTAAATTAACCTAGTCCCATTTACCAGCACTTGGGCCATATCCCTCTAAACCCTCCCTATTCATCTACCTATCCAGATGCCTTTTAAATGTTATAATTGTACCAGCCTCCACCACTTTCTCTGGCAGCTCATTCCATACTCCTCTGTGTGAAAAAGTTGCCCCTTAGATCCCTTCTGCTGAGTTTCTAGGGTGTTTTCTGTGGTTGTTTGACATAACTAATATTTAATTTTGCACAAGACCAGCAATCAGCATGACAAGACATCGGTCATTTCTTGATGCTGTAAAAAAATGTTAACGACTAATGCAGGTAATTTTGAGAAATGGCAAGTAACTTGTGTAAGACAGTTGAACAACGGATGACGGCATACGCTTAAGTAATGAAATATTTGCTGTAAAATCTTTATGAACAAATCTTGTGAAATTGAGTGTTTTAAATCAACTTTGTGCTAATATGGCATCTGACAAATATTGTTGATTACTGATCTGGTAATAAAAACTGAAAATATTGCTGAGTAAAAGTCATTTGAAAGTATGCTTGAAAGGTATTGCCCTTCAATGGATCATACTACATACATTGTGAGTGGGGTAGTAGACAAAACCAGACAAATAGGAGTGAAATTAGTTAACATTGTTAGTGCAAAATGGGCTTGAAAAGAACTAGCAGCTTTTTGCTTGTCCAATTTTCTTTCCATTGAAATTCAGAGAATGATAGTTCAAATTCTTTTCAGAAACTAGTTCTTATTCTAACAGCTATATTTACATACTTTGAAATTTAAAATCTTGGCAATACTTTACAAGTAAATGTTAAATAAAATCTGCACTTGCTTTTAATAAGTAGCCCATTCAGTGAGTCCATTGACTGTTGTCACTGTAAACCAGTTTCACTCCTTCAGAGTCTTGAGTTCCCAAATTAGAGTTTTTCTGTACATAGTGCATGTAGAAAAATTGTAAACACTTTCCTTGTTCATATTTTGGGTTTTATTACTTATTTTGACTAACATATTTTCCACCTGACGTACTCATCTTACCCATCATGAGAAAAAAAGATCTAAACTGGATAAAGTTTGTAATGTAAACAATATAGCTGTTGCTGGTTCTAGTAACTGTCTTATATATAATAACCTAAGGCAACAGCCCTCTCTAACTGAGAAGAACTAAATATGATTAAGGCTGCACCAACTGCTTTTACTAGGCTGAAAGAAATTAGCACCTGGTTGGGTAAATTAGCACCAGCAAATTTAAAATGTTGGAACAGACACTTTAGCCTGCATTATTGCAATAATGGAAACTCTCTCCATCATAAAATTAACTTAAGAGGTGTGAATCTGGAAGATCTGCTCCAGTACATGGTATCTATCATTTTCAGGAGACAGGGAATGAGCACAGGTTCCAAAACTGCACATTGTAGTTAACAGAGGCAACTACCCATATAATACAGCAGATACCTCCAGTCACATCTGATTTTTATTAGCTAAGGGGAGCAAACAGAATCTGTGCAAATTAGAGCTATCAGGAGTTGTTCAGAGAGGTAAAGTACCATTTTGGAAATGTAAGGAATCCCTTTGCATATCTGGTTCCAGGATAATATTTGGGAATGTAAAGTACTCTTTGGGAGGTGTAAGGTCCCCTTTGGAATTCTTAAAAGTGGACATGAATGTACATCAATTATTGGAACTACTAAGTGAGTTGTCAAAAATAACTGCCAATAGGAGCTGTCAGAAATGAGTGTCAAGGCTCTTAAAACATGTGCCCTTTCAAATTTTTCTTTAGGACTGTCTGGAATATGATTGTTTTCTACTTCACTCTGGAGTAGCACTGCATGACTGATTTCACAACCTTCCATTATCAGAGTTGGATGCCTGCAATTGACATTGATATCTCCGGGTGATTATAGCCTCTTTGAAGTGGGATGTTTGTTGGTGTAAGAAATTAATGGATATTAAATGCACTGACTTTGTTTTTAAAAATGACAATATTGTTTTTTGAGATGGTGAATTCTTCAGTAGACATTTAACAACTTTGTCATCTGGGCATTGGTCCCAATGAGTGCCCATGGTGGATGAGTTGGCTTGGTAGGTATAAGGGCAAATTGGGGCCAGGATTGGTACTAAGTTGGCATAGAAGAAAGGACTGCAGATGCTGAAGGTCAGAGTCGAGTGTTGCTGGAAAAGTACAGCAGGTCAGGCAGCATCCGAGGAGCATAAGCCCTTTATCACTAAGTTGGCATAGGGACTCTGAAGGACTATTGGAGATGTATAAGGAGCCATAGAATGTGGGTAAAGGACATGAGGTCTCATGATGGGTAAGATGAGTACGTCAGGGGATGAAATAAAAGCCCGAGGGTTTTTGTTTTATTGCTTTCTAAAAAGGACGTAGTACACTGATGCTAGCCTTCTACCCAACCAGGTCTGTCCCTGGTATTCACCACACCCTTTCCAGGGTCCCCCATCATAACTTCCAGAAACTTCCCTCCCTGGAAAAAATCTGACGTTTCAAAGCACTCTCTCCTGGCTGTTGGTTTGTAGAGCTGGGACAGCTCCCAACATAGTGATCCAGACCCAGGAGCGAACTGCGCAACCCATCCCATTCTATTTGACATAGAACATTGAACAGTACAGCGCAGGAACAGGCCTATTGGCCCACCATGTCTGTGCTGACCATGGTATCATCTTAAACTAATCCCATCTGTCTGCACATTGTCATATCTGGCTCAGTGGTTAGCATTGCTGCCTCGCAGTACCAGAGACCCAGGTTCGATTCCAGCATCGGACAACTGTCTGTGTGGAGTTTGCACAATCACCCCATGTCTGCGGGTTTCCTCCGGGTTCTCCAGTTTCCTCCCACAATTCAAAAGATGTGTAGGTGAGGTGAATTGGCCATCCCAAATTGCCCATAGTTTTCAAGGATGTGTAGGGGGTAAATAAACAATAATAGGGAAGGGGAATGATCTGGGTGGGTTACTCTTCGGATGGTCAGTGTGGACTTGTTGGGCCGAAGGGCCTGTTTCCACACTGTAGGGATTCTATGAACAGTCAGGCTGTGTGGCCTGGAGGGGAAATTGCAAGTGATTATAATCCCCAATGTCTGGATGGTAGCAGTGTGGGTTTGGAAGATGCTCTTTAAGGATCTTTGGTGAATTTCTCCAATAAATCTCATAGACACTGCAGCTTCTGAGCAATGGTAATGGAGAGAGTGAATGCTTGTGAATATGGTGCCAATCTAGTCTGCTGCTTTAACCTGCTTCTTGACTATTGTTGAAACACTACCCATCCAGGTAAGTGCAGAGTATTTCATCACATTCCAGACTTATGCCTTGTAAATGGTGGTCAAGCTTTTGGGACTCAGGAGGTGAGTTACTTGTTGCAGTATTCCTCACCTCTGAACTGCTATTCCAGTCATAGTATTTATATGGCTGGCTAAACTTAATACCTGGTCAATGGTAAATCCCAGGATGTTGACCGTGGGTCATTCAGAAATGGCAATGCCATGGAATATCAAGGGGTGATTGTTGGATTCTCTTGTGTTAGAGGTCATTGCCTGTGATGTGAATATTGTGTGTCACTTGTCAGCCCAAACCTAGATATCGTGCAGGTCTGCTGAATTTGGAAATGGACTGGTTAGATTAGATTAGATTACATTACAGTGTGGAAACAGGCCCTTCGGCCCAACAAGTCCACACCGACCCGCCGAAGCGAAACCCACCCATACCCCTACATTTACCCCTTACCTAACACTACGGGCAATTTAGCATGGCCAATTCACCTGACCCTGCACATCTTTTTGGACTGTGGGAGGAAACCGGAGCACCCGGAGGAAACCCACGCAGACACGGGGAGAACGTGCAAACTCCACGCAGTCAGTCGCCTGAGGCGGGAATTGAACCCGGGTCTCAGGCGCTGTAAGGCAGCAGTGCTAACCACTGTGCCACCGTTACTTGGCTTTGTAGCATTATTGCTAGATTATTAATACAGAGACCCAGATTCTGGGGATCTGAGTTTGAATCCTAGCCATGGCAAATGGTGGAATTGGATTTCAATAGAATTCTGGAATTGAGAATCTAAAGATGATCATGAAAGTGTTATTGACAGTTGTGGAAAAAAATCTGGTTCACTAATGACCTTTTTGGGTAGGCAAATGCCATCCTTACCTCGTCTGGTCCACATGTCACTCCAGACCTATAGCAAGATTGTTGATGCTGAACTACCCTCTGGGTAATTTGTGGATGGGCAATAAATGCTGGAGTAGTCAGCAATGGCCGGCAACCTGTGAATGAATAAAACAAAACCTGAGGACTTGTGAAGATTGATTTATAACAGAGATTTTCAACTGTGGCAAGGTGCTGAAAAAATTCTCAGGAAGCAGCAGTGCTTCACACTGCCTCCCAATACCATGCACATGTAGAAATTCAGCACCACATACATGTGGAAAATGGGAAATCCACTCATTATGCAGCTTGCTTATACATGCATAGGTCCAAACATTCAGTGTGAGCATGTACAATGATCAAGGACCATATCTCTGGGAGTGACAAGAAACAGTGCATGTGCAATAAAGAGGCATGTAATTGTTCAAGGATAGTTGAAGTGACTTGCCTGGGCACGTTTCTACATTAATGCAGATTTTGAAGTGAATATTTTTGGGATTTATCTTAGTCAAACCTCAGATCTAAATCTTAGAATAGATTCTAAAAAGAAATGGATTAATTGTTGTATGCACCATGTTGCAAACCTGTCTAGTATTTATCACAATAGAAATGTAATGATTTTGAGCAATCAATTCAGTTGAAAAAAGTGGGTGTGTCATAAATTTTGTTTGTCTCATTGAAGTATGCCTGATATATTGCTTTATAACACTAGTGAAAATCCAATGTCGAAACTGTTTATGAATCTCGTGCTAACTTTTGGCCTGATGAAAAATGAAGATCTCTGCAACAGATTCAGTGGGAAAGGAAGAAATATGAGGGAACAATAAACCATGTCTGCCAAGTGCAGCATTTGTTTTAACAAACATATTCTTCAAGATCTTGGAGGTCCTGGAGAAGATATCCTCTGGGACTTGCTGCAAATTCTTTGATGATCTTATTTCTTAAACCCTTGTAAGAGACCACATATTTTTCATTTTTTGGAACTATAAACTAAAATTGAAATTGGACTAATATAAATAAATAATCAAGAACCTTTTCCAACTTTAAAATCATGTGATGCATATTGTTGAAGTCTGCAATATAATGTGCTTTTTGGAAGCAAGAGGTGGGACTGTCGTGGAAATTAAATTGACTCGACTCAACTATTAGCAAGAGCAAAGAAAAGAGGCGATTTATACTTCTCTTGGTCTTCTTGCTTCGATCTGTTGCGGGTACGAGATGCTACCCGTGATTCAGCAGACCCTGAGGTGGCGGCCGCTGACGTGGAACCTTCGCCAGGCGGATATCTTAGGCGGCTGTAGGTCTCGGAGGGAAGTCATCAAGGTCAGGATCCAAAACAGACTTAAGACACTGTACACCTTCGTTAAGTTGTTTTCCACGTGCGTCTGCATGTGCGCTGGTGTTTGTACGTGTATTTGATCTAACCTTTACATGAGATTTCCTTTCCCTGATATCAGCCTCAGCCTTCCACATGTTATAAGCACTCCAATTCACAGGTTCTATTTTTCCCTTCCATTTCTCCTTCTCTCTCTCCTCCAACTTCGACCTCAATATTTCCCGATTTGGAGATGCCGGTATTGGACTGGGGTGTACAAAGGTAAAAACAATGACTGCAGATGCTGGAAACCAGATTCTGGATTAGTGGTGCTGGAAGAGCACAGCAGTTCAGGCAGCATCCAAGGAGCTTCGAAATCGACGTTTCGGGCAAAAGCCCTTCATCAGGAATAAAGGCAGTGAGCCTGAAGCGTGGAGAGATAAGCTAGAGGAGGGTGGGGGTGGGGAGAAAGTAGCATAGAGTACAAAGGGTGAGTGGGGGAAGGGATGAAGGTGATAGGTCAGGGAGGAGAGGGTGGAGTGGATAGGTGGAAAAAGAGTTAGGCAGGTAGGACAAGTCCGGACAAGTCATGGGGACAGTGCTGAGCTGGAAGTTTGGAACTAGGGTGAGGTGGGGCAAGGGGAAATGAGGAAACTGTTGAAGTCTACATTGATGCCCTGGGGTTGAAGTGTTCCGAGGTGGAAGATGAGGCGTTCTTCCTCCAGGCGTCTGGTGAGGGAGCGGCGGTGAAGGAGGCCCAGGACCTCCATGTCCTCGGCAGAGTGGGAGGGGGAGTTGAAATGTTGGGCCAAGGGGCGGTGTGGTCGATTGGTGCAGGTGTCCCGGAGATGTTCCCTAAAGTGCTCTGCGAGGAGGCGCCCAGTCTCCCCAATGTAGAGGAGACCGCATCAGGAGCAATGGATACAATAAATGATATTAGTGGATGTGCAGGTAAAACTTTGGATGTGGAAGGCTCCTTTAGGGCCTTGGATGGAGGTGAGGGAGGAGGTGTGGGCGCAGGTTTTACAGTTCCTGCGGTGGCAGGGAAAAGTGCCAGGATAGGAGGGTGGGTTGTAGGGGGGCGTGGACCTGATCAGGTAGTCACGGAGGGAACGGTCTTTGCAGAAGGCGGAAAGGGGTGGGGAGGGAAATATATTCCTGGTGGTGGAGTCTATTTGGAGGTGGCGGAAATGTCAGCGGATGATTTGGTTTATGCGAAGGTTGGTAGGGTGGAAGGTGAGCACCAGAGGCGTTCTGTCCAAAGTTAAAAATCACACAACACCAGGTTATAGTCCAACAGGTTTAATTGGAAGTGCACTAGCTTTCGGAACAACGCTCCTTCATCAGGTGATTGTGGAGGGCTCGATCTTAACACAGAATTTATAGCAAAAATTTGCAGTGTGATGTAACTGAAATTATACATTGAAAAATTGATTGTCTGTTAAGCCTTTCATCTGTTAGAATACAGTGATAGTTTCACTTCTTTCATGTGTAAATCACAAAACCCTTTTTTTAAAAGTTGCATTCTCGGGTTAGCTGTTAACAATGGTGATAGCTGGACAATATGTTGAAGGTGTTAGCCCCCTGTGTTCTCTGTCTATGACCTGATGTTTAGATTGATTCTAATCTAAAAAGTGAGATAACAGAATTTTACATAAATTCATGCAGTTTTTGAGCTCAGAGTTCTACATGAATGTATGCAGTTCACCCCACAAAGTATATGTGTGCATGTAGGTCTTTGTCTGTGTGTGTGTGTGTCTGGGGTGGTGGTTGTGAGTGTGAGAAAGTGTGTGTGTGTGTAGTGAGTGCAGAGTGTCTTAAGTCTGTGAGGGGGTGCATGTGTGGGAGTGTGTGTGTCTATAAGGGTGTGTGTGGGTGTCTGTGTGCGCGTCTGTGCATACCTGTGTCCTTGGGAATGCAAGGAGTGAGGATATAGTTAGGTTAAGTGAATAGGCAAAATCTTGTTACATAATGTGGTTATGTACTTTGGCAGGAAGACTAGAATAGCTGAATATTATTTAAAAGAAGAAAGGCTGCAGAAAGCTCCAGCACAGAAAGATTTGGGGGTGGGCAACACAGACACAGGTACATGCAGACGCGCACACAGACACCCACACACACCCTTATAGACATACACACTCCCACACATATACCCCCTCACAGACTTAAGACACTCTGCACTCACTACACACACACACACACACACACTCACAACCCCCACCCCAGACAGACAGACAGACAAAGACCCTCATGCATGCATATATTTTGTGTGGTGAATTTGTACTTGCAGAGTTACATTGCACTTTGCTCAAAAACTGCATACATTCATGTAGAACTCTGAGCTCAAAAACTGCATGAATTTATGTAAAACTCTGTTATCTCACTTTTTAGATTAGAATCAATCTAAACATCAGGTCATAGACAGAGAACACAGGGGGCTAACACCTTCAACATATTGTCTAGCTATCACCATTGTTAACAGCTAACCCAAGAATGCAACTTTTTAAAAAAAGGGTTTTGTGATTTACACATGAAAGAAGTTAAACTATCACTATATTCTAACAGATGAAAGGCTTAACAGACAATCAATTTTTCAATGTATAATTTCAGTTACATCGCACTGCAAATTTTTGCTATAAATTCTGTGTTAAGATTGAGCCCTCCACAATCACCTGATGAAGGAGCGTCGCTCCGAAAGCTAGTGTGCTTCCAATTAAACCTGTTGGACTATAACTTGGTGTTGAGTGATTTTTAACTCAATATTTCCAACTGCCTTTTACTAAAACTTCCTCCCATTAGAAAACCACATTCCTTAGTCCACAATTCTAACTGCTTTACAGACTCTGGGCCGTAATTATTTCGTGTATATTGTATTTTTGGTTGACCATTCCAAGTCCTCTGTGGATCCTTTTTTTGTTTGCTCTTGCCAGAGCCCATTTTCAGCATTACTGGAAAAGTGTTCAGCGCTCTCTCTCTCTCTCTCTCTCTCACACACGGTACTGTTATCTTTTTCCTTTTACTTGCTTTTTACCTCTAGAGGTCCCCCCTCGCATCGGGCGCATCTGCCTCAATGCCTTGGTTTTTGTAAACCAAGAAACGACGTACTCAGTACGTCTTTGGTCAGTCCAACTCAGCCAAGACTTGGCGGTTCCAAGTCTAAAACCACCCTTAAACTTGCTGTCTCTTAAACACTCTAGAGACGGCAATCCCCTTCCCTTGGGTTTTGCTCAAATACCATGCGAGAGTTTACTGAACCCTTTTCTTGCTTTATTTATTCTCTTCGAATGAGTCTCTATATAGGATTACTTAAGCCACGACTCTTACCCCGACTCTATTCGATTCAAACCCTGGTCCTCTCACGCAAAAAGGGGCCAATTCAGCGCTCGAAATGAAGTGAAAGACCTTCAAGGTGCTGGCACCTGTGACTCCTGGGAATCCTCAGAATCTCTCCCAGTCACGGGGTCCCGGGACGAGCCCCCAAGTTTACTGTCGTGGAAATTAAATCGACTCGACTCTACTGCTAAAAAGGGCAAAGAAAAGAGCTTTATTAATTTTAACCTCTGCAATGCAGAGGGACCAATACACTTGGCAAAAATGCCTTGTGTAAGGGCACTTGAGCATAATTCAGAAACTCTTATTATACTATTCTTATCATCGTCTCAAGGACAAAGACTGGGAAAACTCAAGTTGTAATTTTTTTCATTCCTTTGTTGTAGACATACTGTTCTTATATTTTCCTTATTGAATGTTTACAAAGTTCAAACAAAGACAAGCTGTCTCCTCGACTGCAAAGTTGGTTTGCAAAGTTCAGCACAGTATTAAATTCAGAAAAACATTTCAGATTTCACAGTAAATGTTAAATTTATTAATTTTCCATTACAGTGACGTTCTGAGACTAAATAGAACCAAGAGTATTTTATGGACATTTTGCCAGAAAACAGCTCCAGGTGGATGAGGTGCAGTGTGTTAAAAACTACAGTGCTTGAAAAATATCCAGAGTCAATAGACAGTATCCCTTTCTCCCTTGTGGAGAAAGAAACAGGAAACTCAAGGAAGCCTAAATAAATAATTCAACAAGGAAAGACCCAAGTTCACCATCAGCAATTGAATTGAAGGATGACCATAATTGTACGGAAAAGAGTATCGCCTCATTGCAAAACTCTAAAGGAATATGAGAAGAAAATAACACTACACCATGTGATCTGGATTTGTGATCCTTAGTATTTTGTTTTGCCTGCCTATATTCTTTTCTACCCAGGCCATATGTTTAAACCATTTATCTTTAGTCTGTGTTAATTATCATTATGAATATGTTTTGTAGTTTTGAAGGGGTATAGTTTAAGTTGCATAAATTAGAAATCTTGACTTTTCACTGTCCTTTTCTTAGAATGGATCGAGTTATTTTTACTGTTACTTAAGGAACTTGGTGTATATTGTTTCTGTCTAGAGTAGCAGTCAGTCAGGCAGGCAAACTGGTCATTTTGGTGGTCTCAATGGGATTTTATACATTTTGTGATGACTTATGGAACAATTATTAGTGTACTTTTCCGGTTAGGTCATGACACCCTCTAGCCATCACCCAATCAACAATTATTGGTGTACTTTTTCAGGTGCCTCTAAGCCTGTTGCTGTCATTCACAGCTGCCTCTCTCATCCTCTAAGCAATGTCTCTGGTGGGGTCCACCACATTTATGCAAAAGAATCTGAATGAGCTCATATCGAAGCACATTTTTGTAGTAAGTGGAGGGTCAGTTGTACATAGATTGTGATAAAGCAGAAGTATTAACTACATGCTCCTCACTAAATTTTGTTACAGTTACTGGAGGAAATACAAGTACAGGTACTGCAGGTATCACTTTGCCTATTGGGATAATGAAGAATACAGGATTATATCCCAGAAACACAGATACCTACTTAAGAAAATAAAGGGACTAGGATTGGAATGGGTAGATCAGTGGCTGAATGTTGGAATTAGTATTAAATAGTTAAAATAGGAAACAAACACGCAAAAGGGACACATCATGACAATTGCTATGATCCTCCTTACATTACTTTATCATACTGGCATTAAGGGTTTGTGGGCAATCTCTGGAAATATTTTGCATTAATCAAGCATTTGCATGGATTTTCAGATGTTTAAAGCAATGGGGCTCCTGGATTTCTAAAGCTCAAGAGGTTTTAACTCTTTCAAACCAGTTGATTTAGTGCACGATAACCATGTAAAATTTTCTCATTTTGCTTTTGCTCACCTTTTATTGTACAAGTCTGAGCAGACTGGGTACAATTGAAGAGTTCAGTCTCATTGCAGTTGCAAATTTAATTTGGGTGAATACTCTGAACAAACTCATTTGCTCAGTGTGCATCAACAGCTGGGCTTGTTATTTTCATCACAAAGCAACTGTGCAAACAAGGTTGTGTCTCTTGTGTCTTTTATCGGAATCCATCTAGTCTGTCTGAGCTATCCTGTGCAAATCCTTTAGATTTAGTTTTCAATTGGTTGATATTGACCTGACTAAATCTCTTCAAAATATATGAAGAAGACAACCTTGATCCCAACATATTTGTATTTTTACAGGCAAGTGTAAGCATTCCAGATACAATTCAATTAGTCAAACTACTAGGCTTGAGGTGAAACACACATTATTCTTACACTTCTGCTAAAATAAAACAAAATAAGAATTAAAAAAAATAGCTTAACTGTAACTCTATCAATACACTTTAAAAATAACATATGTTTTAACTATTACTAATCAACAGTTCCAAAATAGTAATATCCCATAAACACATCCTTGGCAAAGGCAAATTCAGTAAAAATAGATTGCCTCACAGGCAATGTTCCTCCCATCCGGGAGGAATGATCATTAAGAGAAAACTCTGGCAGGAATAGAGAGAAATCCAACATTTCGCTATAGCAAGGAGAGATGCATAGCAGCTTTCATACCCTAACAGCAGCTGAAAGTTAAACTAAAATCCTGGTTCTGTGGGAGCTTAACCCCACCCATTTATGATGCTTCTATTGTTCCAACTTTGAAAAACAAACACCAAGGCCTCACAGCTGTTTACTCTATTGGCTTGGAACAGACTGCTCTATAACTCTGTCTCAACCTATCTTCATAAAAAAAAGACAAGATACACCCCTAAAAGCCATAGTTTGCTTGTTGTGCGACGATACTATCAAACCTGAATTTCTGAGCTCTATTTAGCATAAACATAAGATTCAACAACATTAACTCTTCTGCTTTCTATTTCTATATTTTCTAGATCCTTCAAAACTTCATTTCTTTTCCAGGATTCTATAAAAGGTAAGATTTAGATTTGCTTTATGCACATTATTATCTTTTTAATCTTCAATTCCTGCAAACCATTCACTGGGTTCAGAGACTACTAATGAGAGTTTTTAAATATTCATTCTTGAGATGTGAGCATTGCTGGGAAGGTCAGAATTTACTAATACCCTAATTGTCCCAAGAAGATAGTGATTTCATGAGGGTAGATGATTGCATGTAGATTTGAAAATTAGACACTCTACGACACATATACAAGATATTTTAAAGGTACACTCTGTGTTTGAGCTCAGAGTTCTACATGAATGTATGCAGTTTTTGAGCAAAGTGCTTTGTAACTCTGCGATTACAAATTCACCCCACAAAATATATGTGCGCATGTGGGTCTTTGGGTGTGTGTGTGTGTCTGGGGTGGGGGTTGTGAGTGTGAGAAAGTGTGTGTGTGTATAGTGAGTGCAGAGTGTCTTAAGTCTGTGAGGGGGTGCATGTGTGAGTGTGTGAGTGTGTGCGTCTATAAGGAGAAAGTGAGGACTTCAGATGCTGGAGATCAGAACTGAAAATGTGTTGCTGGAAAAGCGCGTCTGTGTGAACCTGTGTCCGTGTGTGAAGGTCCAGGACATTCAGCCTCGGACCTTCGGGTGACCATCCTCCAAGGTGGACTTCGGGATAGGCAGCAGAGGAAAGTGGCCGAGCAGAGGCTGATAGCTAAGTTTGGTACCCATAGGGAGGGCCTCAACCGGGACCTTGGGTTCATGTCACATTACAGGTGATCATCATTGTACTACACACACACACACACACAGATATTCCTACACACTCATACACACTCTCACATACACACGGACACAGGTTCACACAGACACGCACACAGACACCCACACACACCCTTATAGACACACACACTCCCACACTCACACATGCACCCCCTCACGGACTTAAGACACTCTGCACTCACTACACACACACACTTTCTCACACTCACAACCCCCACCCCAGACACACACACACAGACAGACAAAGACCCACATGCACGCATACATTGTGTGGGGTGAATTTGTACTTGCAGAGTTACATTGCACTTTACTCAAAAACTGCATGAATTTATGTAAAACTCTGTTATCTCACTTTTTAGATTAGAATCAATCTAAACATCAGGTCATAGACAGAGAACACAGGGGGCTAACACCTTCAACATATTGTCTAGCTATCACCATTGTTAACAGCTAACCCGAGAATGCAACTTTTAAAAAAAGGGTTTTGTGATTTACACATGAAAGAAGTTAAACTATCACTATATTCTAACAGATGAAAGGCTTAACAGACAATCAATTTTTCAATGTATAATTTCAGTTACATCGCACTGCAAATTTTTGCTATAAATTCTGTGTTACGATTGAGCCCTCCACAATCACCTGATGAAGGAGCGTCACTCTGAAAGCCAGTGTGCTTCCAATTAAACCTGTTGGACTATAACCTGGTGTTGTGTGATTTTTCACTTTGTACACCCCAGTCCAACACCGGCATCTCCAAATCATGACTGTTCAATGTGGTTGCTTTAATGAGGGACAATTTCAAGACGTTACATGAAATGGGAGGGTAGTTTCATTATGAATGTGTATTAAAGGTTCTGAAGGACCATTGTGCCAAATGTCACATTGCAGAGGTATGATTTTTTTAATCAGATGAGAGAAAGAGGGAGAAACAATACAATTTGTAATCGATTGAGGGAGGTGTTGGATGAGTTGGATGTGATGAATTGGAACAATCAAATGATGGATCAGAAAGTCCAACAATGCAAGTTAAATATGTTCAAACTAGAAAGAGGAAGTGACAAAATATCAGCTGCATTGGAACCACTGAATGAACAACATTACAGTATAAAACATGGTCCTACCTCCTCACCAGCACAATGAAAGCTGAGGTTAACACAATGAAATCCAGGTTCACATAAATGTCAACAGCAGAAATCTGAGAGAACGTGTTTCAAATGTAGCAGCTTGAATCACTACAGAAGAGATTCTTGCTTCTCCCCTAAATGAAAGATACACAGAACATATGCAGGCAAAAACATTTTGCCAAGAAGAGCAGAAGACAGGTTAAACAGACTGGGAAGTTGAGCAAACCATGTAAAGGAAAGACAAATGGAAGTCACACAACTGTGAGCTGAGTTGAAGAAGATGCGGAGAAACAGGTCACAAATAGTAATCGTGGACACATGTTTTCTGTCAGCTTGAGCACTCATGAGGAAATTCTAGTGGCTGTTGGTGGTATTTAAAGGAGTGCTATTGTAAATTCAGACAGTGGCCAGAATGTCACTGAAAGAGAATTTTGGGATAATTTGAAGACAAAGAGAATCAAGTGCACGTATTGAAAATTTATCAAAAAGCTCAATTTTTATACATCTAAACTCAATTTCAAACTGTTGGGTGCTTCGCTGTGAGCAGGAATGGAGAGGCAGAATTTGGTGATTGCAGAGGATGATGGAGCCTGTTTTGAGCTGAGGAGCTTTCGGACTGCTATGTATCAAATTAAAAGAGTATTCTCTGAAACCCTATGGGAAGCATAGAGAGGAATCTGGGTCAGTACTTCAAGAAGATGGGAAGTTCCATAACCATCAAATAAGATAGCTATTGACAAAAATGTGAAGCTTTTAACTCATCCTTTACGTAGAACAGATTTTAAGACCATAAGAGTGGAAGTAAGGCCATTCGGCCCATCGAGTCCACTCCGCCATTCAATCGTGGCTGATGCGCATTTCAGCTCCACTTACCAGCGTTCTCCCCGTAGCCCTTAATTCCTCTAGACAACAAGAATCTATCAATCTCGGCCTTGAAGACATTTAGCATCCCGGCTTCCACTGCACTCCATGGCAATGAATTCCACAGGCCCACCACTCTCTGGCTGAAGAAATGTCTCCGCATTTCTGTTCTGAAATGACCCCCTCTAATCCTAAGGCTGTGTCCACGGGTCCTAGTCTCCTCGTCTAACGGAAACAATTTCCTAGCATCCACCTTTTCCAAGCCATGTATTATTTTGTACGTCTCTATTAAGTCTCCCCTTAATCTTCTAAACTCCAACGAATACAATCCCAGTATCCTCAGCCGTTCCTCATATGTTAGACCTGTCATTCCAGGGATCATCCGTGTGAATCTCCTCTGGACACGTTTTGATGATAAGTTGAGGCAAAGATCAAGGAACTGATCAATTGAAACATCACAGTTGATTGACCAATACAGTGTGTGAGTCCGATTGTAGTTGTGCCTAAATCAAGTGGTTACATTAGGTTCCATTTTGATATGTAGCTGGTTAATGAGTCAAAGTGAGGCTGAGATTTTCCAATGGCAGTAAGTGTCTTAGATATATCTTAAATGGTATCCTATTGTAGATGTTATCTTAAGTTATTTTATGCTTCTCAGCTCATTATCTATGCAAACAAGATGTGGTGTGAGTTTCTCAGTTAATCATGTGGCAATTGTACTGGGATTTCTCATCACTGGCCAAACCTTGAATTGAGGATCTTGGCACCATATTGAAAGGTCATCTGGATGCCACTTCACTCGCAGTGAGCCAGGAATGTCACAGTAGCCTGTGGTGGTCATCCCCAGAAGCCCAAGAATGACTGCCAAGTAGTCAGAGCTCACTCTCAAGTTCACTGATGCTGCTATGCAAATGCTGCTAAATAGAGTCATCAAAAGAAGGGCCATCCCAATCCCAGAGAATGGCACCAGGAGGTCATTACGTCAATTCCATCCAGCCTCAGGAGGCAAGCAGTGCCACCAGAAGATGATTGGCCTCCTGTGCAGTGCAAATACAAATGGCATCACGTTTCTCTCTACTCCCTACACTCGCAGATACATTACTCAGTCTCACTCAGACATTGCACAGGCATCTCACAAAGCCCCAGCATCACATGCAATGTGTGCACTCAAGGGCTCAAACCCACCTAATACACTCAAACAACTAACCCTTCCTGTGCATTGTGCTTCCTACTCATCACTGTGCATAGTTACTCATGATAACTAGTGTTCCAGCGTCCACTCACATTCAATCCTTCTCTTTATCCATTGCAGCAGCACCTGTGAGGAGGAAGCCTGTGAACCCTCACAGCACGCACCAGTCAGACTCCTTCCACCCATACAGAGAACTTACCAAGATGACAGTCTCTATTTAGATTATATACAAGGGTACAATCTGGTGGAGAACACATCACTGGGATATGTCTGTAGTTGGCAGAAGAAGATACATCCAAAGTTTTGGATACTCAGAGGACTGCTGGAGACCAGGCAGCTCGATGCAGAAGATATCCCCCTGTACTTGACCATAAGTAACATGATCTTGCAGAGTGAGGGAAAGGAACATAAGGCAGGTAAGGCAGAGGCCTTTGGTAGATTAGCATAAAAATGGTGGAGTCCTTCCATGTTCTCTCTAGTATGGTGGCTCTGATATGACAGCACTTTTCTGACTCCATGAAAAGGGGGTTTTGGATTCCCAGATCCATCAGGACATTTGGTGTCTGTCAGATATAAGCTCATATCTACCCCTCAACACAATCGCAATGGGAGCACAGCTGCAATCGCAAGGCAAGAACATAATGAGGCATCTCAATATCATTTCACATACCCTTCTTGAGAAAGAGACAAGGTGCCTCTCCACTTCCCTTTTATCAGTGACTCCAGTGTCTCCAGCAACTCAGGCTGAGGAATCTGCAACTCCATCTGTGTGGGACATGCTGAGAAGGTCAGGAGCACATCAGAGCCAGTCTAGCAAAGTCTCCGATATCACCAGGATGTGCATGTCAGCAGGCTCCCTCCAGACCAGATGAAGATGTCTTTTTTTGTTCATTCATTGACTAGGTCAGCATTCACTGCCCATTCCTAATTAGCCAGAGAGCATAAAAGAGTCAACCATGTTGTTGTCAGTGTGAAGTCACATGTAGGCCAGACCGGGTAAGGATGGCAGCTTCTTTCCCTAAAGGACATTAGTGAACCAGATGGGCTTTTTCCTGACAATCAACAATGGTCATAATTAGACTTTTAATGCCAGATTTTTTTTAATTGAGTTCAAATGCCACTATCTACAATGGTGGGGTTTGAACCCCGGTTTACAGAACATTACCTGGGTTTGGGATTAATAATCTAATGATAATACCATGAGGCTGTCACCTGCACTGAAACATCCACGTCAGTGTAACAGGTAAAAACAATGACTGCAGATGCTAGAAACCAGATTCTGGATTAGTGGTGCTGGAAAAGCACAGCAGTTCAGGCAGCATCCGAGGAGCAGCGAAATCGACGTTTCAGGCAAAAGTCCTTCCTCAGGAATACAGGCAGAGTGCCTGAAGGGTGGAGAGATAAATGAGAGGGTGGGGGTGGGGAGAAAGTAGCATAGAGTACAATAGGTGAGTGGAGGAGGGGATGAAGGTGATAGGTCAGGGAGGAGGGTGGAGTGGATAGGTGGAAAAGAAGATAGGCAGGTAGGACAAGTCATGGGGACAATGCTGAGCTGGAAGTTTGGAACTGGGGTGGGATGGGGGAAGGGGAAATGAGGAAACTGGTGAAGTCTATATTGATGCCCTGGGGTTGAAGTGTTCCGAGGCAGAAGATGAGGCGTTCTTCCTCCAGGCTTTGGGGTGGTGAGGGAGTGGCGGTGAAGGAGACCCAGGACCTCCATGTCCTCAGCTGAGTGGGAGGGGGAGTTGAAATGTTGGGCCAAAGGACGGTGTGGTTGATTGATGCGGGTGTCCCGGAGATGTTCCCTAAAGCGCTCTGCTGGGAGGCGTCCAGTCTCCCCAATGTAGAGGAGACCACATCGGGAGCAACGGATACAATAAATGATATTAGTGGATGTGCAGGTAAAACTTTGATGGATGTGGAAGGTTCCTTTAGGACCTTGGATGGAGGTGAGGGAGGAGGTGTGGACGCAGGTTTTGCAATTCCTGCGGTAGGAGAGGAAGGTGCCAGGACAGGAGAGTGGGTTGTAGGGGGGCGTGGACCTGACCAGGTAGTCACGGAGGGAACGGTCTTTGCAGAAGGCGGAAAGGGGTGGGGAGGGAAATATATCCCTGGTGGTGGGGTCCGTTTGGAGGTGGCGGAAATGTCGGCGGATGATTTGGTTTATGCAAAGGTTGTAAGGTGGAAAGTGTGCACCAGGGGCGTTCTGTCCTTGTTACGGTTGGAGGGGTGGGGTCTGAGGGTGGAGGTGCGGGATGTGGACGAGATGCGTTGGAGGGCATCTTTAACCACGTGGGAAGGGAATTTGCCGTCTTTATAGAAGGAGGCCATCTGGTGTGTTCTGTGGTGGTAACAACTAAGACAGCAGACAATACCTCAACTTCCTCAGGAGGCTAAGGAAATTTGGCATGTCCATAAGCACTCTTATAAATTTTTATAGATACACAAGAAAAGCATCCTATCTGGATGCATCAGAGCTTGGTATGGCAACTGCTCGGCCCAAGACTGTAAGAAACTACAGAGAATCGTGAACACAGCCCACACCACCACACAATCCAGCATTCCATCCATTGATTCTATATATACTTCCTGCTACCTCAGGCAGAGGTTAGAGAAGTTTGAACATACATACGAAAAGATTCAAGAACAGCTTTTTCCCTGCTGTTATCAGACTCCATAAAGGACCTCACAAATGTTAATTCTGATCTCTCTCTCTCTCTCTCTCTCTCTCTCTGTGTGGCTATAACACTGTATTATGCACTCTCTTCTGCTACCCTGATGCACTTTGTATGATGAATCTGCTTGTATAACATGCAAAACAACACTTCTCACTGTATCTCTGCATATATGACAACAATAAATCAATGATATCTAGGGAAGAAACCATGTCCTGGGATGTCCAATTGTTGGGTCCCAGTGCACTTTATCGAAGCAATGGTGCAATCTGTCCTACTTGTACTCGTAGATAATAAAGAAATGGCAGATAAAACTAACAAATACTTTCCTCTCTATCTTCACAATGGAAAATACAAAAAAATTTTCCAGTATTTATTGCAAATCAGGAGGTTGAAGGGACAGAGGAACTCAGTGAAATGACCTTCACTAGGAAAGCAACACTGAGCAAACCAATAGAGCTGCAAGCTGATAAGTCCCTCAGTCCTGATAGGCTTCATCTCCAATCTTACAAGAGGTTGCCAATGAGGTATGTTTATGCTAATTTTCCAAAATTTGCCAGGTTCCAGGGGAATTCCATCAGAACGTAACAAATATGCCACCTTCAGTGAAGAGGGTTAGGAGGCCAAAACAGGAGACAATCGGTCTGTTAACCTGAGTCTGTTACAGTATAGGGAAGGTTTTAGAATCAATCATTAAAGAGATTATAGCTGGACACTTTTGAAAACTCATGGTAATTCGGAAGAGTCAGTGTAGTTTTACGAAAAGGTAATTGTGCTTAAGAAAATTATTGGGGTTCTTTTAAAGACTAACTTACATGTTGGATAAAGAGGGGCATGTATACTTGGTTTTCCAGAAGACTTTTGACAAGGTACTACATAAATGCACAAATTAGGAGCTCATGATCAAAGAGGTGAAATATTAATATGGAGATAAGATTAGCCGGCTGTCAGAAAACAGAGTATAGATAGCTCAAAATTTTTCTGATTGGTAGGGTGTGATGAGTGCAGTCATAGAGTCATAGAGATGTACAGCATGGAAACAGACCCTTCTGTCCAACCCGTCCATACCGACCAGATATCCCAAACCAATCTAGTCCCACCTACCAGCACCCGGCCCATATCCCTCCAAACCCTTCCTATTCATATACCCATCCAAATGCCTCTTAAATGTTGCAATTGTACCAGCCCCCACCACTTCCTCTGGCAGCTCATTCCATACACATGCCACCCTCTGCGTGAAAAAGTTGCCCCTCAGGTCTCTTTTATATCTTTCCCCTCTCACCCTAAATCTATGCCCTCTAGTTCTGGACTCCCCGACCCCAGGGAAGAGACTTTGCCTATTTATCCTATCCATGCCCCTCATAATTTTGTAAAACTCTATAAGGTCACCCCTCAGCCTCCGGCGCTCCAGGGAAAACAGCCCCAGCCAGCTCAGCCTCTCCCTATAGCAGTCCTATTGGAATCTGGACTGTTTTACAATTTGTATCAATGACTTCAGCTGAATAGCCTTCTTCTGCTCCTAATTTTTATAATCATAAATATTTATCAACACAACATCACTGAATTAAAGATCGAAGATAAGACCTAGTTTCAATTCAGAAAATACGTTGAGAAATTTAGATATGATATCCCTCCCCTCACTGAACATTATTGAGGTTACAATAACAAATTAAGCAATCTGGACATGTGCTCTATAAACTGGGACAATGAAACACTAAGATTCTGAAAGATTTACAGAGAATACAAGCCCAAGTTAGTGGGAAAGAGTTTAGAACTATTGTTGAAATTCATCCCTGGCTTCACATTATTTCTCATTTTCCTAATGTTACACAATTGATCAATTTACTCTACTTAATATCTATACCTTGTGCTGAGTGATTCCAAGCTTTGCTTATACATATATTCACTGTAATTCTAAGGTCACAGACATAATCTGGGAGCTCAAAAGCATTGACAATAAAGCTCCTTATAATACCAGCCTCTGATTAGATGCTGGACCCTATTTTAGACAAAGAGCCTGAGAACTGTAAGATAAAGCAGCTTAAAGATTTTTATTTGATCTCATCCCAAATTTGTGTTTCAGTCTGCCGACTCAAGGGTTGGATGGGAATTTATAACTCATCAGACATGCAATGAGCAATCATGCCATGGGCTAAATGGATGCAGTGGGAAATCCAGATTGTTTTTCTGATTGGCTTGATCCAAGCCCCTGACTCATTGTAACTTGGAGCCAAAATACAGCAACTCCTACGCAGTCTAGGTACATATAAAAATTATACAACATGCATACCATTAAAAACGATTATGGCACAGTGATTATGTCCCCACCTCTGAGCCAGAAAGTCTAGGTTCAAGTCCCACTTGCTCCATCTCTGAACAGGTTGATTAGAAAATATATGCATACTATTACCAAAAAAATGGAGTTGAAGTTTATTATAAATGTAAACAAGTTAGGCTTTGTTTTAAAAATGTATTTATCTGTCTTGCAGATTGTGTCACTTAAGCACGGTTAAGTGAAAGTGTGGATGACTATAGTCATGTCATACTTCCTCTGTACAAGACAATAGTATTGTGCAGAAACCTAATAAATAATTAAAAGCAACCTGTACTTCCTTTAGGGGATTCATCATTCACCATGTGGAATGACTGCCAAGATTACACTCCCAAGGAGATAAGCAGTTGCTATGGGCAGAACATTCATGACTGTGACTGGTTCAGCTCATGGTATTTTTTATTAGTGTTGAGAGGAACTACGCTGTGTGACAAAGATCCTGCCACACCCTAATTGCTCAAACTGCTGTGTGTCATTAAGTAGGATGGTATACCAGCTTCTCTTCCATATGTGTATTGTCTGCATAAAACTAACTGGGATACATCTTCATTCTAAAACAAACTATGCATATAATGTCTCATGGGCTGAATAAAAAATACATCAAACCTTTTTGTGATAAGTCATTGCATTCTACTATCTCTCTTCTAATTAATAAGTTAAATCAAAGACCTCTAGATTGATCCTCCCCCTGAATGTTACGGTCACAGTCTTTTGAAATATCTTCTTCGGATTCGAAGTGTAAAGCTTGTGATGCTGCAATGTGATGGAGCATCAATGTATGGTACAGTTTGCAGAAACAGTGTAGATTCAGTTGTTAATCTATAGAAATGCCTAGTAATCAATACATGAAATCCTCTGTGTCTGCAAAATCACAAATTCATCTATCTGCGCTAAAAAATAAATCACATCAAAAGTCAACATTCACTGACAAAAATCATGTATCGGTATCCACGCCAGCAAATTTCATCATTTGCAAGGGGTCCACAGCAGTCTTGCACTCATTATCACCAGCTACACATTGATTGTTGATGCAATGCAGAACGTTCTGATGTTCCAACTGAGCACTTGAAGAACTGGTACCTTTTCTCTTTGTTTGTTTGATGGAATGGATTGAGCAGATGGACTGTGGTGGGTTAACACTTTGATGATCAGGGGTTACCTGACTTGAGTTGATGGTAACTGACCAATGGGTCATGATAATCCCTCTGAATAGAGACAGCCCAAAGATGTTGAATGAGTTGGGCTTATTACTTGTAACTGTTATCACCCGTGTTGTGTCAACATTCTGTGGCAACATTGCAGTGTTCTGTTCAAGTTATTGGTCTGGAAAAAATTATGAAGATGCTGGGCTGCTCAAACATCAGAGGCCCTCTCCTGATCTCTCAGAAATACAAGACGTTAGGTTGGGCAGTGGCTTGTTTCCAAAAGTTACCAGAAAGGTGACATATTTAGACAGCAGTCTGCCTTTAGACTTGACTGAAGATGCTTTTTTTTGTCAGGGTTTACACCCTTAGACTACATCTTTCCCGAGATATCCACAAGAAAATGGAGTTCTTTGCCCATAGCTGGGAGTTTAGACGACTGCATATCTGTGTCTAAACCTCCTCAGGCTTGTTTTCAAGCTTGACCATTATGGCAGCTGAAGCAGCTTTCTATGAGTTGTTCTCAAAGAGCTTTAACTACAACAGATATTTGGGCCCTCTTCATCATTAATTGCTCTCTTTAGAAAGAATTAAGAAGAAGCAAGTCAATAAAGGACAAAAACAACTTTGAAAATGCCATGGACAGTAAATATGACAAGAAGTGACAGATTGTTATATTTTCTGCATATTGCAGCAACACTGAAGAAGAATGACCACAAGATGGCAGTTTGAAGGCTGCTTGGTGCAATGAGAAAAAAAATCAAACCTTTACCTTTTGCACTAAATATGTAGTTTTAAAATAACCACTACAATAAGCATGATCTAAGTAATCTTCAAAGATCTAAACACATGATAATTCTGTTTTTTGTGTCCTGACTGCTCCAATAGGCTCTGATTTCTAGAGCTGGGCTCCAAGTCTCTAAGAAAACCATACTTGAAACATGGCTTGGTCAATATACCAGAGGAAGCTATTGGTGACTAATCACATGTTAAAGTTTTGCATCCTGAATAATTTGTCAGAATAGTGTTGATAGCACATCTTTTCTTACAGGACAGCACTGAAGGCAAGGATGAAATGCTGAGGTTAAAGAAGTCAAAGTAATGTTAATATTTTTTATTCACTCATGGTTTGTGGGCATTGCTAGCTGGACCTGCATTTATTGCCCATCCCTACTGTTATGACATGGACACAGACAATTGGACCAATTCAGTTTTCTATTTTTATATTTGTGATGCAGTAAAATGAAACCCTCAAAGACCCTCAAAATTGACCCCAATAGCTTCTATCCAGACCTTTTGAATAATCAATTCCAGACTCTGCAAATAATCAATTTTTGACATCAGGTCTGTAGCTTAAACAAAAGACTTTACAATTTATTAACAATACATGAATTTGAGCAGAGCAAAAATTAAACAACAAAGTAATCCAGATGGTCGAAGCTATAAACCTAAACCTTTCTCTTCAGCCCCATTCACACAAAAGACAAACAAACATACACAGTTAAGGGAGAAAGAAAATAACAACATTGAGGGAGGATTCTGGGTAATCCAAGATGGATGGTGGGAAAAAGTTGTGGCTCCTTTTTTGAGGTATTTTAGGTATTGGAGCTGATTTCCACAAAGTCCATGAGCAGTAATTATTGTTTTATAAGTTGTTACGTTGTTTTGGAACTTTGGGGAAAAAAAGATAAAAACAATAACACTTTAAAAAGGAGGAATAGAGGCAAAGACAGAGACCACATGGGCAGTGACAGAGAGAGAGAGAAAGTAAGCGTCACTGCTGTCTGTCAGAGCAGCGAATCTGCATAGCTACTGCTTTTGCTGTTAAAGTTCAATATTTCTGGACATGGGAGTGTGCCTAAGAAAAATTAACAAACAGCGAAATTCACAGCTGATCTTGGAGGAGCATGTGTAGGAGAGCTCACAACACAGGAGCAGATAAGTGCACGGTTTTTAAGTGTAACCTTGCTGTCTTTTTTAATAGTGAGTAGAGTGGGTTCTTTTTGGTCATGTTTTATTGAGATCTGTCTCGATTAAAATTTATAAACATAAAACATAGGTATTAAGCTAGCCTGGAGCAGTAATTTTTAGAGCAGGAAGACTGTGCTGTTTTCAGGGTCTGTAGATTGAAGTGCAAAGATGGCCTTTAGGAGAGGTTTGTGCTCTTCCTATCAGATGTGGGAGATTAGGGAGAATTTCCACGTTATTGATGATTACGTCTGCATAAGTGTGTTTGGTTGAGAATCCTATCGGATCGCATGAATCGGTCGCAGCAGCAGTTAGAGACAAAAAGGAATTTACAGGAGTTAGGGGGTATGATTGATGGCAGTTATAGGAAGGGAGAAAAAAAACACAGGTAGAGTCAGGTAGATGGATTACCTCCAGGAAACGTAGGAGAAGGAGGCAGGTAGTGCAAGAGTCTTCTGTGGCTATCCCCATCTCAAGCAGGTATGCTGATTTGGAAAATGTAGGAGTGATGGACTCTCAGAGGAATGTAGCATGAAGTGCCAAGTTTCTGGTACCGAGACTGGCTCTAATATAATGAGAGGTATGCCCGGTTCCAAGTGATAGGAGACTTGTAATAAGGGATTTTCTAGTCAGAGGCACAGATAGATGTTTCTTCATCCAGAAGCGAGACATCAGAATAGTGTGTTGTCTCCCTGGTGCCAGGATCAAGGATATCTTGGAGATAGTGCAGAATATTCTCAAAAGGGCGTGGGTCCAGAAGGAGGTTGCTGTACACATTGGAATTAATGACATAGGATGGAAAAAGGATGAGATACTGAAGTTAGGTGGGAGTTTAAAAAGGAGATCCTTGAGGGTAGTAATATCCAGATTACTTCCAGTGCTATGAGCTAGTGAGGGTAGGAGTAGGAGGATAGAGCAGATGAATGCGTGGCTGAGGAGCTGGTAGAGGGGAGGAGGGTTCACATTTTTGGATCATTAGAATCTCTTCTGTGGTAGAAGTGACCTGTATAGGTAGGACAGATTGCACCTGAATTTGAAGGGGACTAATATACTGGCAGGGAGATTTGCTAGAGCTGCTCAGGAGGATTTAAACTAGTAAGGTGGGGGGGGGGGGGTGTTGGGACCCAAGGTGAAAGTGAGGAAAGTGGTCAATCTGAGACTGGTACAGTTGAGAACAGAAGCGAATCATACAGTCAGGGCAGGCAGGCACAAAGCAGAGAACAAAGTAGGACTGGTAAATTAAACTGCATTTATTTCAATGCAAGAGGCCTAATAGGGAAGGCAGTTGAATTCAGGGCATGGTTAAGAACATATATCTGGGATATCATAGCAATTACAGAAACA
The DNA here is from genome assembly GCF_037043375.1 of Chiloscyllium plagiosum. Lineage (NCBI taxonomy): Eukaryota > Metazoa > Chordata > Chondrichthyes > Orectolobiformes > Hemiscylliidae > Chiloscyllium > Chiloscyllium plagiosum. The sequence goes on from NW_028270150.1 coordinate 53,418,179, forward strand.
TGGCTCAGGGATGGACAGGACTGGCAGCTTAATGTTCCAGGATACAAATGCTACAGGAAGGATAGAAATGTTGGGGGGGTTGCAAGAGAGGAGGAGTGGCATTTTTGAGAAAGAAAAGCATTATGGCTGTATTGAGGGAGGATATTCCTGGGAATATGTCCAGAGATGTTATTTAGGTGTAACTGAGAAATAAGAAGGGGATGATTATCTCATTAGGATTGTACTATATGCTGTTTTAGAAAATATAGAAGTGATGGACTCTCAGAGGAATGTAGCATGAACTGCCAAATGCTATAGACCATCCAATAGTCAGCAGGGAATTGAGCAACAAATGTTTAAGGAGATCTCAGTTGTTTGTAAGGATAATAGGCAGGTAATGGTAGAGGATTTTAACTTTACAAACATAGTTCTGCCATAGTGTTAAGGGTTTAGACGGAGACGAATTTAAGTGTATACAAGAATTTTTTTTAAATTCAGTGTGTGGATGTACCTACAAGAAAAGGTGCAAAAGGAAATAAGGCAGGGCAGGTAACTGAGGTGTCAGTGGGGGAGCACTTTGGGGCCAGCGACCATAATTCTATTAGTTTTAAAATAGTGATGGAAAAGGATAGACCAGATCTAAAAGTTGAAGTTCTAAATTGGAGAAAGGCCAATTTTGATGGTATTAGGCAAGAACTTTCAAAAGTTAATCGGGGTGGATATTCGCAGGTAAAGGGACAGCTGGAAAATGGGAAGCCTTCAGAAATGAGATAACAAGAGCCCAGAGACAGTTTTTTTTCTCTGTTAGGGTGAAAGGCAAGGCTGGTAGGTGTGGGGAATGCTGGATGACTAAAGAAATTGAGGGTTTGGTTAAGAAAAAGAAAGAAGCATATGTCAGGTACAGACAGGATAGATCCTTAGAAGAGTATAAAGGCAGTAGGAGTATACTTAAGAGGGAAATCAGGAGGGCAAAAAGGGGACATGAGATAGCTTTGGCAAATAGAGTTAAGGAAAATCCAAACAGATTTTATAAATACTTTAAGGACAAAAGGGTAACTAGAGAGAGAATTGGGCTCCTCAAAGTTCAGCAAGGCTTCCTTTGTGACAAACCGCAAGAGATGAGGGAGATACTAAATGAGTATTTTACATCAGTGTTTACTATGGAGAAGGACATGGAAGATATAGCATGTGGGGACATAGATGGTGACATCTTGAAAAATGTCCATATTACAGAAGAGGAGATGCCGGATGTCTTAAAACACATAAAGGTGGATAAATGCCCAGGACCTGATCAGGTGTACTCCAGAACCCTATGGGAAGCTAGGGAAGTGATTGCTGGTCTCCTTGCTGAGATGTTTGGATCATCAATAGTCACAGGTGAGGTGCAGTAAAACTGGAGGTCAACAACACTCCCCAGGACCTTCCCATTAATTGTATAAATGCTGCCCTGATTTGCCTTTCCAAAATGCAGCACCTCACACTTATCTAAATTAAATTCCATCTGCCACTCCTCGGTCCATTGGCCCATCTGATCAAGATCCCATTGTACCCTGAAGTTACCTTCTTTGCTGTCCACTTCACCTCCTTTATTTAAGAAGAGTGGTAAGGACAAGCAAGGGAATTATAGACCAGTCAGCCTGACATTGGTGGTGGGCAAGTTGTTGGAGGGAATCCTGAGGGACAGGATGTACATGTATTTGGAAAGGCAAGGACTGATTAGGGATAGTCAACATGGCTTTGTGTATGGGAAATCTTGTCTCACTAACTTGATTGAGTTTTTTGAAGAAGTAACAAAGAGGATTGATGAGACAGAGCAATGGACATGATCTATATGGATTTCAGTAAGGCATTTGACAAGGTTCCCCATGGGAGACTGGTTAGCAAGATTAGATCTCATGGTATACAGGGAGAACTAGTTATTGGATACAGAACTGGCTCAAAGGTAGAAGACAGAGGTGTTGGTGAAGGGTTGCTTTACAGACTGGAGGCCTGTGACCAGCGATGTGCCACAAGGATTGGTGCTGGGTCCACTACTTTTTGTCTTTTATATAAATGATTTGGATGTGATTTGGTATGGTTAATAAGTTTGCCAATGACACCAAAATTGGAAGTGTAGTGGACAGCAAAGAAGGTTACTTCAGAGTACAGTGGGATCTTGATCAGATCAATGGACTGAGGGGTGTCAGATGGAATTTAATTTAGATAAGTGTGAGGTGCTGCATTTTGGAAAGGCAAATCAGGGCAGGACTTATACAATTAATGGGAAGGTCCTGGGTAGTGTTGCTGAACAAAGAGATCTTGGAGTGCAGGTTCATAGTTCCTTGAAAGTAGAGTCTCAGGTAGATAGGATAATGAAGAAGGTGTTTGGTATGTTTTCCTTTATTGGTCAGTGCATTGAGTATAGGATTGGGAGGTCATATTGCAGCTGTACAGGACATTGGTTAGGCCATTTTCAGAATATTATGTACAATTCTGGTCTCCCTCCTACAGGAAGGATGTGGTGAAACCTGAAAGGATTCAGAAATGATTTTGCCAGGGATGGAGGGTTTTAACTGTAGGGAGATCTGAGTAGGCTGGGCTGTTTTCACTGGAGTATTGGAGGGGTGACCTTATCGAGGTTTATAAAAACATGAGGGGCATGGATAGGATAAATAGACAAGGTCTTTTCGCTGAGGTGGGGGGAGTCCAGAACTAGAAGGCATAGGTTTTGGGCCAGAGGGGAGAGATTTAAAAGGGAACTAAGGGGCAACGTTTTCATGCAGAGGGTGGTCCATATATAGAATGAGCTGCCAGAGGAAGTGGTGGAGACTGGGACAGTTACAGCATTTAAAAGGCATCTGGAGGGTATATGAATAAGAAGGGTTTAGAGGGATATGGGCCAAGTGCTGGCAAATGGGACTAGATTAGGTGGGGATATCTGGTCGCCATGGATGAGTTGGACTGAAGGGTCTCTTTCTGTGTTGTACATCTCTATGGCTCTGTGACCAGATTATTTAAATGGTTTTCATGATGCTTTATTCCACAGGCATGGATGATTTTCTGAAGATCTTGATTAAGGACACCTTTACAGTCTACTCAGCAAAAGCAGTAATCCTGGTTTTCTATTTTCTGAACTTCCAAGAGTTGGTAAGGGAGGTTAGGTAGGGAACTTTCAAACCTTAATACTGTAGCATCAACAGCCAAATTAACTTTCTTCAAAAACACAGTCCAAACCCCATTTCAAACTCTGGCTGACCTTGTCCTCCACAACTCCCAGTTACCAGTCCAAATCAGCCATCTGCTTGAGCATAAGGTCTTTTTCAGATTTTATGGAAACGGTTTCCAGATACTGACCTAATTAATAAGTAACGTCTGCTATCTGTTTAAACATGATGCTCTTCCCTGGGTGATGAAGTGTTTGCAGAATTTTGATCAGGAACAAACCTGCAGGTAACTTCCAGGCCTGGGGTCTCAAATAAACAAAAGCTTGTTTGGCCTGTTTTCCTTTAAAGACAAGCTGTTACCCACAGTTCAAAAGTCATCTTTAGCTCACAACTCCCAGTTCACAGATCTAAACCTAAATAGGTAGAAGGATAAAATAAAAACAAAGAAAAATTAGTGAGGACTCTATCACTAATTTCACTTGAGAATATGGTGGTGAGCTGTCTTCTGGAAGCACTGCAGTTCATTTGGTATCGGTAGAATTACAGTGTTGTTAGGATGAAGTTCCAAGATGTTGACAGTGACAGTGAGGAACAGTGACATATTTCCAAATTAGGACAGTGAGTGCCTTAGAAGGGAACTTGCAGTTGGTGGTGTTTCCATGTGTCTGCTGCCCTTGTACTTCACAATAGTCGTGATTGTAGGTTTGGAAGGTGCTGTCTAAGAAGTTTTGGTGAATTTCTGCAGTGCCTCTTATGTACAGTGCACACTGCCACTTCTGAACATTACAGGTGGATGGAGTGAATGTTTGTGATGCCAATCAGGTTGGCTGCTTTTCCTGGATTCTGTCAAAATTCTTGAATATTGTTGGAGATGCACTCATCCAGGCAAGTGGAGAGTGCTCTATCACACTCCTGTCATGTGCCTTGTAGAGTGGAATGGCTTTTGGGAATTAGGCAGGGATACTTGCTGCAAGGTTCCTGGCCTCTGACCTGCTTTTGTGGCCACCGTATTTACGTTACTAGTCCAGTTCCATTTCTGGTTAATGGTAATCCCCTAGGATGTTGAAAATGGGGGATTCTGTGATGATAGTGCCAGAGGATTTGAAAGTGCAATGATTACATCATGTCTTATTGGAGGTGGTCATTGTCTGGCATTTGTGTGTGACTGTTACTTGCCACTTGTCACCCCAAGAATTTTGTTTAGTGCTGAGGTACATCCACATAAAAGGGGAAAAATATTTAACTTGAGTTGGGTCTGCGTGTTCCGTTCATGTGAATGGAAAGATATGCTTCATTTTGCATCTGCTATTGTGTCCATAAAGCATAGGAGACTTATGCCAACATTCCAAAGCAATGATTCGAATCTCATATGCAGACTTAAAGGGTTAGAGGGGAACACATGTTTCAGCAGGATACACACTGCATTTCCCTTAGTTTGATTCCCATTCAACATTTAAAAGGATGATTAAAGTATGTGTGAGATCTTGAGAAATGGAACAAAAGAGGTGTGATCTAATCAATAGGCTGCAAAAGCCTCTCTAAAAGTAACCCAAAAATATTTTAAAAGATAAGGAGTGGGGACTAATTGCTATAGATAACAAATAATATTAAATAAACTAAGACAGCAATGAAGCAACAATTGCAGACGGCATCAGAAAGGTTTTTTCATATAGCTGCAGATCTGTCTTCAAGTATCACCTTATTGGGATTGTACAGTAGACCCGCCAATAGTCAGCAGGAAATTCAGAAGCAAATTTGTACGGAGATCTCAGTTATCCCTAATTATAGTAAGGCCGTAATGGTAGGGGATTTTAACTTCCCAAATATAGACTGGGACTGTCATAATGTTAAGCGTTGGATGGAGAGGATTCTGTTAAGTGTGTACAAGAAAATTTCCTGATTCAGTATGTGGATGTACCTCCTAGAGAAGGTGCAAAACTTGACCTACTCTTAGGAACTAAGGCAAGGCCAGTGACTGACGTGTCAGTGGGGGAGCACTTTGGGACCAGTGATCATAATTCTGTTAGATTCAAGATAATGATGAAAAAGGATAGATCGGATCTAAAAGTTAAATTTTGAAACTGGAGGAAGGGCCAAAACAATAGGAGTATACTTAAATAGGAAATCAGGAAGGCAAAAAGGAGACATGAGATAGCTTTGGCAAATAGAGTCAAGGAGAACATGGCAGCACAGTGGCTCAGTGGTTAGCACTGTTGCCTCGCAGTGCCAGGGACCCTGGTTCGATTCCAGCTTCGAGTGATTGTCTGTTAGGCGTTTGCACATTCTCCTTGTGTGTGCATGTGTTTCCTCCCACAATCCAAATTTGTGCAGGTTAAGTGAACTGGCCAAATTGCCCATAGTGTTCAAGGACGTGCAGGTTGGATGCATTAGTCAGCTGTAAATATAGGGTAGGGGAAAGTGTCTGGCTGGGTAACTCTTCGAAGGGTTGGTGTGGACTTGTTGAGCCAAAGGGCCTGTTTCCATACTGTAGGGATTCTATGAGAATCAAAAAAGAATTTTGCAAATACATTAAAGATTAAAGGGTAACTAGGGAGAGAATAGTGCTCCTTAAAGATCAGCAAGGCCACCTAGGAACTGCAGGAGATGGGTGAAATACTAAATAAGTATTTTGCTTACTGTGGAGAAGAATATGGAAGGTAGAGAACTTGGAGAAATAAATAGCACCATCTTGAAAAATGTCCATATTATAGAGGAGGAAGTGCTGAGCGTATTTAAACACATAAAAGTGGATAAATCCCCAGGACCTGATCAGATGTACCCAATAACTTGTGGGAAGATAGGGAAGTAATTGCTGGGCCCCTTGCTGAGATATTTGTATCAACGATAGCTACCTGTGAGGTGTTGGAAGACTGGACATTGGCTAACGTGGTGCTACTATTTAAGAAAGGTGGTAAGGAAAAGCCTTGGAACTAAAGACTAATCGCCTGACATCAGTGGTGGACAAGGTTTTGGAGGGAATCCTGAGGGTCAAGATGTACATGTATTTGGAAAGGCAAGGACTGATTGGGGATAATCAACATGGCTTTGTACGTGGGAAATCATGTCTCACTAATTTGATTCATTTGAAGAAGTAATGAAGAAGATTGCTGAAGGCAGAATGGTGGACATGATCCATATTGACGTCAGTAAGGCATTTGACAAGGTTCCTCATGGTAGACTGGTTAGCAAGGTTAGATCACATGAAATACAGGGAGAACTAGCTATTTGGATATAGAACTGCCTTAAAGGTAGAAGACAGAGGATGGTGGTGGAGAGTTGCTTTTCAGATTAGAGGCCTGCCACAAGGATCGATGCTGGGATGGCTACTTTTCATCATTTACATAAATGATTTGGATGTGAATGTAGGAAGTATAATTGGTAAGTTTGCAGATGATACCACAATTGGAGGTGTAGTGAACAGCAAAGAAGGTTACGTCAGAGTACAACAAGATCTTGATCAAATGGGCCAGTGGGCCGAGGAGTGGCAGATGGAGTTTAATTTAGATAAATGTGAGATGCTGCATTTTGGAAAGGCAAATCAGGGCAGGATTTATACACTTAATGGTAAAGTCCTGAGGATTGTTGCTGAATAAAGAGACCTTGGAGTTTGTGATTTTGGAGAAGATTTGTAGCTCAGGTTGTGGATCAGGTTGTAAGTTTGCTCACTGAGCTGGTAGGTTTGTTCTCATACATTTCGTCACCATGCTAGGTAACGTCATCAGTGAGCCTCTGATGAAGCACTGGTGTTCTGTTGAGCTTGCTATTTATTTGTTTTGGTCTGTTGTGTGATATCATTTCCAGTTCTTTCCCTGAGAGGTTGGTAAACGGGGTCCAAATTGATGTGTTTGTTAGTGGACTTCCAGTTTGAATGCCAGGCCTCCAGGAATTCCTTTGTTTAGCCCATCCCAGGATGGGTGACGTTTATTGATGTGAATAGAGCCGTCATGTCGAAAGAAACCATAACCTTGTCGTCCTCTACCTTGGTGTCTTTAATTATGTTAAGGAATTCCTGGGTGGAGTGGATGGATGGCTTGAGTCTTCTGCTAGGTGTTTCAGTTTGCGTTGCAGTTCCTTTGCTAGTCTGTATATCAGTGCACCAGAAGGTGAGACTTTGGATCTGAGGGGAGCCCTTGTTTATATACCTTTGAAACTGGATGTGTTGGATCTTTCAGGTTTCATTCTTTGGAGGTCTGACTTATTAATTTCATCTGTCTTGTGAAGTTTCCTCAGGGATGTTGTGGAGTCGGGTCCATCACCACCTGTTGGTAGGTGTCGGTATCTGCGAGTAGTGTGTTTGCTTTTTCAATGTATTGTGTTCTGTTCAGGATGACGGTCATGTGCCCTTTGTCTGCCGGTAATATATGATATTTCTGTCTTTACTGGTCCTTCCAGGGCTCTCCTTGCCAAAAGTTGAGAGTGTTCCCTTCTTTCGTTCTGCTTAGTGTTGGTGCTACTGTCTGTCTGATGGCTTGCTGGATTTCTTCCATAAGTTTGTTGTCTTTCAGGGTGGATTCCAGCGCTGCCAGGAGGTCCCCGTGGTTGAAGTTCATCCCTGGTACTAAGGCGGCTTTTTCTGTGTCTATGAGTGGTTGATCCAACAGGTTCTTAATCCAAGTCTCTGAATTGTCTGTGTTATTGCTGTGCATGTGCTTGGCCAGTTTTTCTTGTAGAGCTAGTCTTTTCTTTGCCTTGGTCTGCTGTTGCTTAGTGTTGATGGCTCTTTCTAACTTACTTGTCTATTCATGGTCAGTCGCATTAGTGTACAGAGTTTTGGTACAGACCTTGGAATGCAGGTTCATATTTCCTTGAAAGCTGAGTCACAGGTAGACAGGATAGTGAAGAAAGAATTTGGTATGCTTGCCTTTATTGGTCAGTGCATTGAGTATGGGATGTCATGTTGCAGCTGTACAGGACATCAGTGAGGCCACTTTTGGAATACTGCATTCACTTCTGGTCTCCCTTCTATAGAAAACATTTACATGAATGCTGTCAGGATTGGAGGGTTTAAGCTATAAGAAGAGGTTTAATAGACTGGGACTCTCTTCCCTAGAGTATTGGAAGCTGAGGGAGTGACATTATAGAAATTAATAAAATCATGAGGGGCATAGAAAGGGTGAATAGCCAAGGTCTTTTCCCCAGGGTAGTGCAATCCAAAACTCGAGGGCATAGTTTAGGTTGAGAGGGGAAAGATTTAAAAGGGACCTAAGGGGCAACCTTTTTATGCAGAGGGTGATATGTGTCTGGAATGAGCTGCCAGAGGAAGTGGTGGAGGCTCCTACAATTACAACATTTAAAGACATCAGGATGGGTATGTGAATAGGAAATGTTCAGAGGCATATCGGTCAAATGTTGGCCAATGGGACTAGATTAAATTAGGATATCTAGTTGGCATGGACTGAAGGGTCTGTTTCCATGCTGTACCGCTCTATGACTCTGACGATTCATTTCTGATTTGGTTAAAAAATATTCTGCAGGATGAAGATCTGTTTCTGTATTGAGGTTCCTGCTTACACCATTTGGAAACTCAAGTGGAGTGTGGACTTGTAATGTACAAGTTGATGGAGATACCAACTCAGGTAGTCATAGGATATGAATAGGAAGTAGATCAGAAAACAAAAAAAAAATCAGGGTATGCAGCATTAGAGGGAATTCGAGGATTATAACTTTCAATAAGGGTCAGGAAAGTTGAGAAAAAAAGGAGTGCAGAGAGGTAGAGAAGCATTTGAGATGGCTGATGTGTTAAATAATTGGGCAACTGCTAAATAAAGAAAAAGATGTGATATAAAAGATCAGCAACGTACAAGAAAAGCAAACAGTGAGAGGAAGGAAGAGTGAAAACCATGAGAAATAATGAATCAAACAAACAAGGAAAAAGACATTGTGATATGATTCACAGCAGCACTGTAGCTTCAAAGAATATTTTTGCAGCAAAATATTTAATAAACAGAAAAATGTACCAGCAAATATATTTGGTTAGGAATGGAATTCAAAATCGAGAATATCAGAAAGGGTAAAACAAATACTCTGGGACAGATAAAAGCAAAATACTGTGAATGCTGAAAATCTGAAACAAAAACAGAAAGTGTTGGAGAACATCAGCGAGTCAGCAGACCCTGTGAAGGTAGGAACATTATGAATCCAAAATTATTTTTCTTTGGATTCTTTTCAGTTCTGAAGAAGAGTCATTAGACTTGAAATATTAGCTCTGTTTCTTTCTCCACATGGTACAAGAACTCCTCACTTCACATCTCCAACCATAAAGTAGCATGGAGTACTAAGGTGGCTCACCTGCAGTCTTGTAGTTACAACTAAAATGACATTCGCTCATGCAACAAATGGTGAAAAGTGAACATATATTTACAATGTTGTTTCGCCTGGGACCCACCTATATGCTTCACAAGATGTTCTTTCTTTCCCTCCCACTATGTCTCAGTGCAGACCCAGTGTCCACTACTGGGGTGAAGGGAGCCTGCCCTAAGTGGAGCCCATTGATGGAGAAGCTTTGTTCAGGTAAGTCCAGAGGTGTTTGTGGCTGGACAGCCCAAGCATGCTGACTATATCCTGCCCAGAAGTAGATTCAATCTCCTTGACTTAAGCTCCTACAGGGTTGAGAGTGAAAGGCCTGGTTACCTCTTGAGTTTCCTGAGAGGAGACATCTTGGGAGTTGAGGGGGGGGGATCTCTATGTGATTCCTCCTCTGGCCAGTAGAGGCTAGTCTGTTTGTGAGGTCAAGGTCCCATATCTTCCTGGAGGAGAAAGTGAGGTCTGCAGATGCTGGAGATCAGAGATGGAAATGTGTTGCTGGAAAAGCGCAGCAGGTCAGGCAGCATCTAGGGAACAGGAGAATCGACGTTTCGGGCATTAGCCCTTCTTCAGGAAGAAGGGATAATGCCCGAAACGTCGATTCTCCTGTTCCCTAGATGCTGCCTGACATGCTGCGCTTTTCCAGCAACACATTTCCATCTCCCATATCTTCCTGTTGCCTTTCCACTAGTGCTGAGCACCAATGGCTAGAGTAATGGAGTGCAGTGCCTATCCAGCAGATGCTGAGTGTGCTGAACCTGGCTCTCCATGGCAATTGCAAATCTGCCCAGGGAGGCAGCCACAAGCCAGAGGCAGCATAGTATAAACAGCATTGGTTTGAGTCCTCCAATCCATGTGACATTGTCCCCTGTGCCTCTGATATACCTGCTGCTCCTGTGTCTGTTTCTGTTTTTTTTGTGTGAAGTCATTAATTGCTGATAGAGTAGGGTGCTCTCCTCCTGGGACTGAGCAGATGTCTGATCTCTGTCAGCTCTCCGAGTGCCAGCAAGCTGGGCATTTCTTCTGCTACCAGCTGCTGAGACATAGCAATGAAGCGTTCACCGGATGATAATCCTGAGTCCAGTCTAGCTAATTTACCCACTAAGTATAAAGGGCAGGCCATGTCTGACTCATCAAATTTATATTTTTTTTGAGGTGGTCATCAGTGTGGTTGAAATACAAGCCAGAGTGGACTCAGGTTTACCTTCAGGTGAGCACTTCACTGCTATGTCTCTGCAGTTGGTAATGAAAGAATTTACCCACCGAGGTATCAGAGTCCAAGCTAGTGGAGGGCGTAGGAGGCAGTTTTGTCAGTACATTTCTGAGGAACTGTGGCTCCTTCCTCAGAGTTGAGGAGGAGATGTCGTGTGAGACTGGGCAGATTCCACTGGTGTCTGCAGGACACAAATAAGAGTGAGGTTTGGGTATGGTAAGGTTACATTCACTATGGTGGTAAGGCAGTGCAGCACCGCAATGGATAATAATTCTTCTTTGGTTGCTGGGACAAGGAGGTTTAAGCATCACCACATGAATTGTGTCATCCTCATTGGCAAGGCCCAGGATCCTCCTCATTTGGGATGGATATTGAAATGTCAGACACCTTACCATTGATCTTGGCTCTCTCTGTCCTGTTATAGGCTATATTCTTCTGAAATGAAACAAAGTGATATGGAAGTGGCTGGCACAGCTGTTTGTTTTGCTGTGGGTGGGGCAAAGGTAATGGGGTGCCCCAAGTGAGTGCGTGGGCAGAGCACCATGTGCAAAGGTGAGAGTGGTAGACCATGAGTCTTGTGGGAGGTGGGTGCAGAGTTAGAGAGAGTATGATTGAGCTTAACTTTGTGGAGCATAAATGGTCATTTAACATTTGTGGCATTGCTAGATCATCAATACTACACTAAACCATGCGACAACTTCAAACCAGGCTTGGAGAGTCCAGCGATGTGTTCTTCTTTGCCGATCCTGGGCGAAATGACAACTCTCCTCTGCAACCACCCGCCACCGCCCCGCTCCCCCCCCCCCCAACCATCCACCAGGATGTCCAGGTCCCTTCAGCAAATTAAGGTGCCAAATCACCTCATTTCACCTCTCTTGGGTAGCTGTCTGCACAAAGGGATCATGCAGGGCTGCTCTGGACTGACAGCATTTGATCTGGTGCACAACAACATTTCAACATGACACCGGTGCCAGGAATCTGGGAAGCACCCAGCAGGAGCAAGTACTTGTGCCTCTGTGAAAGGGAAGGTAGGCCGAGTGGGTGCCTGAAAGGTGGATGCATAGGTAATGGGCCAAGTTTCAGAGAATAGCGTGAGAAATTTCATTAGGGTTCATGGAGAGAAGCCCTCCATAAAACTTGCCAAAATTGACACCGAATTGAAGTAGAACAGTAGAAGCAAAGGTATTCCGAGAGGAATTAGGAGATTCAGAGCAGACTTTTGATCATTTAAGTGGAGTCCTAATATTAACAACGAACAAGACAGTGTTAAAATAATGAATTAGCAAGAGTGCATAGTTTGAAAAGTTTTATCTCTTTCTAGGTAGGCAGGGGTTCTGTACTGCATTTTACACTGCCTGCTCCAAGAATGAATAATGGCCTTATTAACAAAAAAAATTAAAACACATTCCCAGGTCTCTTTGGTCATTGACACTTGTATTTCCACCACACCGATGTTTTCCTTAACAAAAAAAGGTAAATTTGAGTCAGACATGAGCTACCCTTTACAATTGCAACATGGAGCTCTTTATCAGTGAATAATTCGAGAATCCAACCTCTCTGTTTCTAATAACAGACTCCTGAAAATTAATCGTAAATGAGCATACTTGCAGTTACCTCATTTCTCCCCCCTCCCCAAGTCCCTCAATTTCTCACATAGTGATACAACATTGTAATTGTTCATTTCAAATGCACAATTCCTGAATCTAAGGAGCTTAGGAAAATTTTGATCATTGCACTTGGAACATTCTCACTTATTCCTTTTAATACATTGAGAAAGAAACAAGGACGTTTTAGCTTAAGGCCCACTATTTTCTCTAGTAAAATTTCTTTCTTTTATTAAATCTACTGGTTTCATCCTCAGTTTTTTTTCTATATTTTCTTGTAGTTTTAGTACTGTGTCTTTAAATATTATGTAAGTTATTTTCTTATTAATTATTTATTATTATTTGGTGCATCTGCCTTTAATAAATTAGTTTGTTTGCCCATAATCCAATTTACTATTCCTCTCCTGTTAATGTGGTTATAAAAACCTTTGCCATCAGATTTTTGCAAATTATTTTCCATATTCCTTTGCAATTTCTTATGATTTGCTTTAAATCTCTTTGTTGGAGTACTAGTCCTCCCCACCAGCTACTTTCCATTAGCTCTTGCTGATATAAGACTTCCTTTTTATTTCATGTTGTCCAAACTTATTTGTTTGCATGTATTATGTCATTACAACAGCAGAGCCACATACTGCTTTTCAGCATTGCCTTAAATCTAACTTGGTTTCAGGTTAGTTTTCCTCTATTCAATACTTTAAATGCTATCCTTATCCAGTGTAAAATGAAAAGATTTAGTCTACAGAACTTGCTGTAAATGTTGATTCATAGTTGTCCCATCAACTAGTTGGCACGGTGGCTCAAAGGTAAGCACTGCTACCTCACAGTCCCAGGGACCTGGGTTTGATCCCAACCATGGACAACTGTCTGCGTGGAGTTACATGTTTTCCCCCTGTGCAGGTTCCCTCTGAGTGCTCTGGTTTCTTCCTAATGTTGTGCAGGTTGAGTGAATTAGCTATCCTAAATTGTCCATCGTGTCAATTTAGCTATGGGACACACACACATAGTGTCCTGGATGTGAAAGCTAGATGGATTAGCCATAGGAATGCAGGGTTACAGGGATAGGGTAGGGGGTTGGAGGTGTGGCTTGGTGTGGGTTCGATAGGCTGAATAACCTCTTTCTGCACTGCAGGGATTCTATGATATCAGGAAGTACATTTGAAAGTACAGTCATAAATATCATTAACTAAGAGCTCAACAATAACTTCCATTCTGCCTCACTCAAGTCTTCATATTTCATTGTTCCACAGAAGTAATTTGCTGTGATGGAAATGAAAGTGCACCATTTGTAAGGTTAGTTCCAGTTGTAGAATTGAGCTAAAAGCCTAGGAGCTGCATGTAAGGAAGGAATCGTACTTGATTCTGACAGTAGATTGATAGTGTGGCAATATGTCTAAGGACTGCTTTGCCAGAAAGTCTATTGGAAGGTAACTCGGCAAAGTCAGCCAAACAAAAGAGAAGCATAAAACATTTTGAAAGCAATGATGCCAAAGATTTCAAACATTCCAATCTGGACCACGAGAAACCCTCTGCACACAGCATCCTTCTGATGATTTCTCCATGCAAGCCAGTTTCTAAAGCAACTAGGCCACCTCTCAGCAATGTCAAGGGTCAAGATCTTTCTTAATATGGTAATGCTGTGCCGGGCATAGTAAGTAACAATTGTGTTCGATGCAAGATTCAGAGCATATCATAAAAACATCCTGGCCTACTTAGAGAGAAGAAAATGTCCTTTTAGAAACATTGACTGAATTGATAACCAATTTTATTGAAGCATATTCCTCATTGTAATATACTTCTGCTAATGTTCAGGCTACATAGTGGGATCATTTCCATGCGCAGCTGGGTAGATTTTGTAATGCAAATTCTATCCACTGAAATTAATTTATTTCATATTGTTAGTGTGAGATTAAGATTTAATTTCAGATTAAATTGGCTTCAGAAGTAATCAAAATAAACCATAAAATGAGTAGTAATCAGTGTATAATTTGGTTTAGAATTTGAAGAATATCAATAATGAGAATAATTGTCACATTATTAACTTAACAACCAAGGGAACATTTCATTGTAGTGGTCAGGAATTAAGGCTTCAATCAGGTGGAATGGCCAGGGATTTGACATGCAATGAGATGTCACAATCTATTCATGCCAGAAGTATGCTTTTGAAACAAATCATTTTATTTCCATTAATTACTCGGTTATTTAGATGCATCAAATTTAAAGATCGTTGATTAATTTTCAAAGTTAACATTACCGAAAGCAACACGACACCCATCCCTTCCCTTCTCTTCCCTTATGTCCTAAATAAATTAGATTTAGTAAAGATTGGTAATACTCGTCAAAGTAAAGAACAGACTTACTTGAATGTGGACGGCAACACAGTTTAACATATGATCAAGGAATAGGAGTAGGCACTTAACCCTTCAACCTGCTCTACCATTCAGTAAGATCCTGGCTGATTTTAACCTCAGCTTTACGTTCCTGTACATCCCCGATAATCCTCCATCCCTTTGATAGTCAAGAATCTAGCTGTCTCTGCCTTAACACAATTTAAGATTCTGCATCCTCTGCCTTTTGAGTGAATAGTGCTTCAGTTAAGTTATTCTATTTATGAAATGTGTAAGGAAACTTACTAGAAAAACCGTCACTTCAGAAAAACGCATCATTATCATTACTGCATTTCAATTCAACACACCCAACAGGGAAGCTACACACAAAGAAACTCAAGGATGGAGTGACAACACTGTAATCCCAAATTTTCAATCCTCATTTATGGTGAATGGGGTTTCCTGCTGGAATCACAGGATTATACAATTGTTCTTCATGTGCTGAAGGAAGGTTTAAAGCTGTGTGTAATGTAGCACATACATATATTAAGACATTTTACAAACTATTTCCTTGCAAACAATTTGGAAATGGGGGAGAATTAATTAATATTGCCCTGAAATATTAAATTCTAAGGGCTGGATTCTCCCTGAATAACATGAGTAATGGTGAGTCAGTTGAGAAAATATTGGTGATTTCAGAATAATGGGATTCTGAACATTGAGATTTTGAAAGATGAGATGGGTACCTCACTGGATAGTGGTAAGATGGAAGCTTCACGAGTGAGCAGTAATATCCATGCACTGCCATGTCATTAGTACCTAACCTTGTCTTATTAACATGCAGTTTTCTATTCTCCCATATGCCAGAGAGAAACCAGACAACTATTCCAAATATGAAAGCTTCGGATTGTCCACTGCTCTTCCAGGCCTTCACTTCGAACAGCAGTCCCTAACACCTCAGGACCCGCTCCAAGGTAAGTAATCACATGTACCCTCTATCCACTGAGGCTGACATCAGATGGTCACCAGCTTCACAACATCATCATGGCATATCTCCAATCCAGGTAGATTGTAGTTCTCACTTCAATGCTGCCCTAGGAGTGCACAGACATGTTTCATTTCAATGCTGCTGTCAGGCCACTTTGAGCACAGGGAGGGACACCCATCGCATGCATCGATATATGGTCTACCTCAGGGCTTTTCACATTATTTTTTAATGCTCACTCATTCTGCACCTACTTGTCTGCTCATAACATCCCTGCCATGCCTTACCCTTTTTGCACATAGACACTTAATTGAAAATTTAAAGATACATAGTATTTCTGTGTTGCCTTACCATTTAGCACAGACATAAAACAAGGCAGCTTGTCACTGGCTTGGACATGTTGTTGTATGGCATCATGCCCTATGTCAATGTCATACCTACACCATTTTTCAGCAGCTTATATGGCAAATGCACCGCATGTATAGGAAGTAAAATGTCATGTCTCAAACTCTAAGGGGTGTAGTCCTTGCTTAAGTCAAGGGGGAGAAAGTGAGGTCTGCAGATGCTGGAGATCAGAGCTGGAAATGTGTTGCTGGAAAAGCGCAGCAGGTCAGGCAGCATCCAGGGAACAGGAGAATCGACGTTTCGGGCATAAGCCCTTCTTCAGCAATGAGGAAAGTTTGTCCAGCAGGCTAAGATAAAAGGTAGGGAGGAGGGACTTGGGGGAGGGGCGTCGGAAATGTGATAGGTGGAAAGAGGTCAAGGTGAGGGTGATAGGTCAGACTGGGGTGGGGGCGGAGAGGTCGGGAAGAAGATCTCAGGTTAGGAAGGCGGTGCTGAATTTGATGGATTTGACTGAGACAGGGTGGGGGAGGGGAAATGAGGAAACTGGTGAAATCCGAGTTCATCCCTTGTGGTTGGAGCGTTCCTAGCCGGAAGATGAGGCGTTCTTCCTCCAACCGTCGTTTTGTTGTGGTCTGACGATGGAGGAGTCCAAAGACCTGCATATCCTTGGTGGAGTGGGAGGGGGAATTGAAATGTTGAGCTACAGGGTGGTTGGGTTGGTTGGTCCGGGTGTCCCAGAGGTGTTCTCTGAAACGCTCCGCAAGTAGCCGGCCTGTCTCCCCAATATAGAGGAGGCCACATCGGGTGCAGAGGATGCAATAGATGATATGTGTGGAGGTGCAGGTGAATCTGTGGCGGATATGGAAATTTCCTTTGGGGCCTTGGAGGGAGGTGAGGGGGGAGGTGTGGGCGCAAGTCTTGCACCTCCTGCGGTTGCAGGGGAAGGTGCCGGGAGTGGAGGTTGGGTTGGTGGGGGGTGTGGATCTGACGAGGGAGTCACGGAAGGAGTGGTCTTTACGGAATGCTGATAGGGGAGGGGAGGGAAATATATCCTTGGTGGTGGGGTCCGTTTGGAGGTGGCGGAAATGACGGCGGATGATGCGCTGTACATGGAGATTGGTGGGGTGGTAGGTGAGGACCAGTGGGGTTCTGTCCTGGTGGCGGTTGGAGGGGCGGGGTTCAAGGGTGGAGGAGCGGGAAGTGGAAGAGATGCGGTGGAGGGCATCGTCGACCACGTCGGGGGGGAAATTGCGGTCCTTGAAGAAGGAGGCCATCTGGGTTGTGCGTTTTTGGAACTGGTCCTCCTGGGAGCAGATGCGGCGGAGTCGAAGGAATTGGGAGAATGGGATGGCGTTTTTACAGGGGGCAAGATGGGAGGAGGTGTAGTCCAGGTAGCTGTGGGAGTTGGTCGGTTTGTAGTAGATGTCCGTGTTGATTCTGTCGCCTGAGATAGAAATAGAAAGGTCGAGGAAGGGGAGGGAGGAATCTGAGACTGTCCAGGTGAATTTGAGGTCGGGGGTGGAAGGTGTTGGTGAAGTGGATGAACTGTTCAACCTCCTCGTGGGAGCACGAGGCGGCACCAATACAGTCATCGATGTAGCGGAGGAAAAGGTGGGGGGTGGGGCCAGTGTAGTTGCGGAAGATGGATTGTTCCACATATCCTACGAAGAGGCAGGCATAGCTGGGGCCCATGCGTGTGCCCATGGCTACTCCTTTCGTTTGGAGGAAGTGGGAGGATTGGAAAGAGAAGTTGTTCAGGGTGAGGACCAGTTCAGTCAGTCGAAGGAGGGTGTCAGTGGAAGGGTACTGGTCGGTACGGCGGGAAAGAAAGAAGCGGAGGGCTTTGAGTCCCTCGTGATGGGGGATGGAGGTGTACAGGGACTGGATGTCCATGGTGAAAATAAGGCGTTGGGGACCGGGGAAGCGAAAATCATGGAGCAGGTGGAGGGCATGGGTGGTGTCCCGAACGTAAGTGGGGAGTTCTTGGACTAAGGGGGACAGGACGGTGTCAAGGTATGCGGAGATGAGTTCGGTGGGGCAGGAGCAGGCGGAGACAATGGGTCGGCCGGGGCAGTCAGGTTTGTGGATTTTGGGCAGGAGGTAGAAGCGGGAGGTGCGGGGTTGTGGGACTATGAGGTTGGAGGCGGTGGATGGGAGATCCCCCGAGGTGATGAGGTTATGGACGGTCTGGGAGATGATGGTTTGGTGGTGGGGGGTGGGGTCATGGTCAAGGGGGCAGTAGGAGGAGGTATCTGCGAGCTGGCGTTTGGCCTCAGCGGTGTAGAGGTCAGTACGCCTGTAAGTCAAGGGGGACTGTTATCAATTAAGGAGGCCCATCACAGTCAGTCAAGGGTAGGTCCAATCTCAGTCTATTCGCTTAGAAACAGTCAGTCAGCTGTTTGAGGTGGTCAGAGTCAGGGGTTCCATATTAATGGGTCAGATAATCAGCATGATTTAATTTGTCTCCAACAAGAAGGAAGGATAATCTTTTCTAATCAACCTGTACAGAAATGTTAACACACATCACAGGGGCAGGTGGCTCTGAGGCGGGAATTGAACCCGGGTCTCTGGTGCTGTGAGACTGCTGCCAGAGACCGGGGTTCAATTCCCGCCTCAGGCGACTGACTGTGTGGAGTTGGCACGTTCTCCCCGTGTCTGCGTGGGTTACCTCCGAGTGCTCCGGTTTCCTCCCACAGTCCAAAGATGTGCAGGTCAGGTGAATTGGCCATGCTAAACTGCCCGTAGTGTTAGGTAAGGGGTATGGGTGGGTTGCACTTCGGTGGGTCGGTGTGGACTTGTTGGGCCGAAGGACCTGTTTCTACACTGTGATGTAATCTAATCTAATAAGGAAACTGGGAATGTCAATGCTGAGACTGGGTGCAACATGCTGTGCTCCAGAGGAGGCAATAATTATGAAGGAATGCAACACAACAAATAAGACAGCGAAATGATAGTGCATTGGAGGGCATGGGTCATTGCAGGACAGAAGGTCATCAATGTCTACCACAAGTCGAGAGTCTGGTGCTGGGAAAGCATAGCAGGTCAGGCAGCATCCGCGGAGCAGGAGAATCGACATTTCGGGCATAAGCCCTTCATCAGGAATGAGGCTTATGGGCCAGGGCTGAGAGATAAATGGGAGGGGGGTGAGTTTGCGGGGAAGGTATCTGAGAAAGCCTCCAACTCGGCACCGCCCTCCGGATCTGTCCATCACTCCATCCTCTGACCTATCACCTTCTCCCTCACCTTCATCCATCTATCACTTTCTTAGCTACCTTCCCCCCAACTCCACATCCCTCCCATTTATCTCTCAGCCCTGACCCACAAGCCTCATTCCTGATGAAGGGCTTATGCCCGAAACGTCGATTCTCCTGCTCCGGGGATGCTGCCTGACCTGCTGTGCTTTTCCAGCACCACACTCTCGACTCTGATCTCCAGCGTCTGTAGTCCTCACTTTCTCCTAATAGCTACCACAACCATGGCCTCAGCAGGGGGACAGTGTAGCACATGGTTGGTATGGCTAAGCTGTAAGCCTAAGGCTTGGGGCAATATTGGGAGGTGAAAACATAGATGAAAGAATTAGATGAGGACATAGGTAGTTCAGTACTGATGGGCTGTACAGGCACTGCAGGGAGAAAGGAATATGGATGTTTCTTTTGGTGGAGGGTGGGGAATGCTTTTGATTACCAGGGTGAGTATGTGACCCATTCTGTGAAGCATACCTTGTGTTGCCTTTCTGCCTCCTCTGAATCTCAAATGCGTAATGGAAGTAGAAAATGGCTGCAATCACATCCAGAGTGGGCAGAATATTTTTAAAGTCTGATTCAGCAGGTGGTTTTTTCTTGAGTGATGTGAGGCTCTTCAAGGGACAATTGCATGAATCTGTCACATTCACAGCATAGGCTGAAGTCACCTGTAACCATAGCTTGTGAAATGTTTGCAATGTGTGGGATACAAATCCTGGTCACAAGCAATCTTGACCATGTTGTTGGTTATTGCAGATTGAAGATAGTCATCTCTGTGAAGCAGAAGTAATCACAGATGACGTCTAGAAGTTGCACCTTTGGGCCACAGTTCATAAAGACAATCCAAGGTCATGCAGTCTATTACATAGATACACATCTTTCTCACTGCACAATTTCTCTTTCCTACACACAATCCCTTTCTCCAATTTTCTCCCTCTCGCGTTCTCTTTCTCTCTATCTCCCTCCCCACGCCCCCCCCCCCACACACATACTCATACTCACACACGTGCACACCTCCTTTCTCTTATGTAGAGACATCAAGACTGATCACTACAGGCTACCAACAGTATTAAATACTAACGCAATAGAAACAAAGTTGATTTCTTTAAACCATTCTCATAAAAGATAAAACACGTTTATCCCAAAGTGAAAAAAGAGCACATAGCAAAGCTATCGTGGCTAACTAATACTAAGTGAAGACTAATCAGATTTAAGCAGAAATTCATCTGCAAATTACAAAGAAATCGCTTTCGGCAGAATTGAATTGGTATTGTACTAAACATAATGTAACAAAAGCCACTTTGAGAGCAATCAAAAAATCAGTGGAAAAATTGTACATGATTGTGATAGCAATATTAACATTTTTAGCTTATTTCAGAGGGTGATCATGGGCTGTAAGTCTACTTATGGCTTGGAGACTGATACTGCACCGAGATGAAAAATATATCAGGTCACTATTATTATAAATCCATTTAGCTTGAAGGTGCTAGAAGGGATCATTAGAGATGCTTTATTGTGACCAGTCTGAAAGTAAACGGGTTATTAAGGACGTGTAATAAGGCATCTCGTATAGGTTTTGACCTGGTAACCCAGCTGCATTCTGTGAGACGTTTACAAAATCTATTAACAATGGTAATTCAATACTCTTGGCATGTTTGTGCTTCCAAAATACTTTGACAAGGAACCTCAGAGTCAAGTTAAATTGGATTGGAGATTCTGGGTTGGTTAAAGATTTAGTTGTAAGCAAAGTACTTTCACTAATACTACCACAGTCCTGCATGGATCAATATATGACTATTGTTTGTCACAATTTATATTAATTATCTATGTGCAAACATTGGGAATACCATCCGAACAATTGCAAATGACACTCAGACCTGGACTAAGGCTGATCATTATAATAGCATTTGCATGATTATTTTCTTCTTTGCGACACTGCATGCTGTCATATTAATGATCATGTTAGCAATTAGGTACATCAAATAATACGCCAGAATAATGTTTGTTGCAACTTCATTTTCAGAATGCATTATTTAAGTTGACTGTGGTTCAAGTCATTTTGTCAGAAGTGTTTTATCTTGCACATGTCTTTCATGCGATGTTGTATAAAACAGGGTAGTCATGTTTGCACATGGATGGATTGGACAGCAAAGTTGCAAATTCTGACTCCTCTAGTGGTTTTGAGAGATGATGCAGTTTGAAAATTTTTCAAAGTGTCATGACATCAGAAGAGATCATAAAGTTGTTATGATCACAGTTCTGAGAATACTGGAAAACTGGATATTTATGTTCTTGCTTGATGGACCTTAGTCATTTAAGGAATACACTGCATGGAAGAATCAAAGGTAAGAAAATACCAGTGTGATTCTAGGGTCAAATTGAAACATCAAAAAAAAACTTTATTATGCAAATATAGACAAAACAAACATAAGCAACGATGACTAAATAGGTATCCTGAACAGTAAAATAAATGATTCTAAACCATATGTGCTATTTATACAGTTTAACTTTAATTTCCAGGATTAATATGAGGTAAGTATGAGCCAACAGAAAAACTGTGATTAAATACCCCTCTTTAAAAGGTTTATGCAGTGAAGATAGATCCCATTTCAATGTTAGTGATGCGATGAATCATGAAATCCACTTGAACCTCTGTCTCTTCTGTAAAGGAGTCCAATTCTTTACATTCAAAGATGTGCCTTTGGAACCTCCTCAAACATCACTTTGATCTGAATTGTCTCAAACACTGCTCACACTTAGGTAGTTCATTGTGTTTTCCTGAGCTCCCCATCTGCCCTGAGATTACTCCCAAATGCTTAACTAATGGTACACTTTCAGCTGTTATGAAAAACTAATTTCATTGAGCTGCTGCTGAATTTCTCTAAACTCCATGCTTTCTCCATTGCATCAAGCAAATATTGTTTGTGGGCTTCCTTCACCCTACTCTCAGCTACTTTGAACTATTAAGATAAGAAATAAGAACTGGAGAGGACTATCTAATAAAACAATGATGGATCTGATTGTGGTCTTAACTCCATGTTCTTGCTTTCTCCCCATTGACTCTCTTGTCAATCTGTCTACTTTAGCCTTGATTATATTTAAGGGCAGGATGATGATCCATATTAATAGTTTCTTAGGACCTCTCCAGCCCTGGCTGCCTAAAATCTGCCAAAGATGTGCTGGTCAGGTGAATTGGTCATTCTAAATTGCCCATGGTGTTGGTACATCAGTTAGAGGGAAATGGGTCTGGGTGGGTTACTTTTTGGAGGGTCAGTGTGGACTTGTTGGGCCGAAGGGCCTGTTTCTACAACATAGGGAATCTAATCTTCTTTGCATCAGCACCCTCCCAGCTTCAAATTGGAACTAATTTGTCCCAGGAAGCATATTCCCAAATAAAATGAAATGAGAGAAACTTCTTAAAATCCACTCATCCTTATTACAATGTGGAGTGTTCTGGGCTCCTTAACCTGATTGTTTGTTTAGAGTTTAATAAATGCTTTTCTATTAATTTAGCGCTATCAGCCTCCAAATTACTATTACTTAATGTTTTGCAGAGATGTTACTTCCATCAGTGAAATTCATAATTTCATTTCTGCTTTGGTGATTCTATTAAACAAACAAGGGTAATCTTCTGAACTGCCCTTTGTTTTAGATGTCTGGCAATCACTAATGGTCAGTATTTTAATTACCTTACTATTAAGCTCTTAAAGCAATATCAGCCTAACCTTTTAAATGTACTATGTTTCAAGCTGGCTCAGTTGTACTTATCTCATTTTCAATGGTTAAACATGAAGTCCTAAAATTAAAAGTTATATACTAAAACATATGAACCATGAGCTAAGCATTTGCTACAAATGGTTATGGGTTTATTGCTTTTCGCCTGATCACCACAGACGCTTGATAAAGAGAAATGTTAAAGCAGGAATTAGAGTAGGTAAGATGGCTAATTAGAACAAACACACTGGTGCTGTTAATGGCTTGTTTTTGTTGCAGCGTTTTGTGACTGAAAAGTCCAGATTTTAACTTATTTAAGAGTGGCAGGAGATGCCAAAGAAGCAGCAAATGGTTTTGACCTCTTTAAAGAGGGGCTAGAAGATTTTAGCCAGATGGGCAAATGTGGGGTTATGGAATAGGCTGGAGGGCTCGGTCTGGTTGGGATGCTCTTTGAAGGGTCGGTGTGAATGGCCTTCTTCCACTCTGTAGGGATTCTATGGTTCTTCTAGCCTGGGTTTTGACTCTTCTTTCCCCCGGTTGAGTTCTGACTGAAAGGTGCAATGGATTGCTGACTCAGGCCTCTGACTATAAGCTCAGTCTGGTCCAAATAATTGTAATTGTAGCCCTTTCTGCATATCCTGCAGGCTTCTAATTGCCTAAACCAGCAACTTTAAATCAAAACATTTAGGGAAGCAAGCAGAATCTGTGCAGGGAAATGCCAGAGTGATTTTAACTGCTGCCCAAATGATATACCTAGGATGGGTGAGGTTAAAATCAACTCCTTAGTACCAAATATTGAACTGTCCAAAATTGCCTGGATTAAGTCCCACCTCCTCCAGAGGTGTGTCATAACATCTCTGAGCAGGTTGACTAGACAATATCTACAATAGGCATCATGGTTATGAAGGATTGATAGTGATGAATTCAAAACAAAGTTGTAATTTTCAAATAAAAACAAAATGCTCCTTCATCATAAAATAGAGCTCCAAGCAATTTTGTTTAATTGACTGATCTTCCTCCATCTGTTTACGTAAATATTTTTTGTGCTTAGTTGTTCGGCCTCAGCATTTTGCTTTGCAGTCTTTTTTTGTAAAAATGCTGCTTGACTGCAAACAACAGTCCCTGATAGATCAGCATCTGTCTCACCTGTAACTATAGCAACACAGTTAACATCAGAAGCAGCACTAAATCACATTACGTGCAGTCCACACTAATGAGGTGCCACTACAGATGATTTCTGTTTTGAACTGTAACATTCAGTCTGTTGTTTTTCTCAAAACATAATTGGTCTGAACTTTCAGATCTCTGGTAACAGGTAGTCGCACCATGTCAGTGGTTGGCAAAGACTACTACTTCACTGCCATCATCATTGATTCTGCCACTGTGTTTCTCTGGCCTGTCACTATGGTGGAATCCTGTGACAAATTGAAGAGAATTTAAAATACTGTACAGGATCCTATGACATGCATTGGATCCCAATTCTATTCCTTGACAGATCAGGACAGAATGCATGCATCAACTATTATCAGCCTAAGGATTCCAAAGGTTAAGATTCTCTTTATTTTTCTGAGGTTGGAAGTGTCTAAAGTAACAGCTCTGGAAGAGTTAATATTGGAGATAATTAGATCTACCCAATCTGATGAAGTCATTCAGTCTTTGGGTGAGGCACTTGAGTTCTACACAGACCTTCCTTCATGGGAAGAGAGAAAGGGTGAATTTAAATTATGTTTGTTTTTTTCCCTCTTGAGCACAAGGCTGTGACGTGCAGTTCAATTTATTGCATTCCCTTCTGAATTCAGTCCCTTACTGAGGGACAGAATTGCCTATACCAGTCCCGGATCTTCAGGGGACAATGTTTGAGACAAGCCACACACACACCTCACACACATACTCACACACACAACAGGAAAATACATGTTATAAATTGCATGCGTTGCTAAATCCAGAGGTATGAAAAATCAGTTTGTGTGAGTTACCACAAAAGTAGTTTAAATGGTGAGGGTAGTTATTTTTATAGATAGCAACTTGGAGACAAAGATTGACAGTCCAAGGAAAGCTTCCAACTCAGCACTCTAGTAGTGAAACAGCAACTGACTTAGAATCCCAAAATGTTATATTTGAGCAAGTCTGTAGCTAAGAACGGCTCATCTTCCACCTCGGAACACTTCAACCCCAGGGCATCAATGTGGACTTCACCAGCTTCCTCATTTCCGCTCCCCACACTTTACCCCAGTTCCAACCTGCCAGCTCAGCACCATCCTCATGACCCATCCTACCTGCCAATTTTCCTTCCCACCTATTCACTCCACCCTCCTCTCCGACCTATCATCTTCATCCCCACCTCCATCCACCTATTGTACTCTTAGCTACCTTCTCCCCAACGCCACCCCCCTCCCATTTATCACTTCACCCCGGAGGCTCCCTGCCTCATTCCTGATGAAGGAAACGTCGATTTTCCTGCTCCTCGGATGCTGCCTGACCTGCTGTGCTTTTCCAGCACCACTCCAATCTCAGCTCAGATTTGTGAAACGTAATAAAAACAGGCATTTCAACTGCTGGTGGTCCATCTCAGTGAGCTAATTGGAAAGTTGTTAAGCTAAGAGTGTAGCTTTACTTTCCCCATTAGAGTTTCCATTGCAAGGTGACAAGATAATTACAAAAGGATTAACACTCATTTTAGCAAAATGTGGCCTTAATGTTTTGTTTTGTCCAGAACTGGTTGGAAGCAGATGGTTTATCTCCTGACCCGTTTGAGGGCTTTAACTGGAATGCCTGTACAATCCAAAGAATTTAGAAGGTTCAGGAAATATCATCAGGCTTGGTTATTTTGTGAGTCAAACAAGGGATTTCAACTTCGAATGAAACAGAATTTGAGCACAAACATATAGAAGATAATATAGTTTTCTTTGGAATTTTTCTTCAGGCCCACTGGTCATGACACTTCATAGGGAGCAAATATAAATATATAGCTCCAGAGAGTCCTTAGCCACTATGCATAATTAGTCATGTAAAATGTATTTATTTCTATCCAGCAATAAACCACTTTCAATAAGACAAGTGCCTCTTTTATTTAGACTCACTAAGTGGTCTGTGCTCTCCCACTACCTCACACACCCTTACCCTGTGCTACATATCTGCAGATGTGGCAGATACAGAGTATCATTATCTGACTAACAATCAGAGCAAATATCATGTAGTAGCTGTGCTGCAGATTCAAATTCCGTACAAATACCCCAATCATGATGAAACATTTCCAGAAGAAATAATTTTTGAAGGTGATTGAACTTACTGCTTTGAAAGCATTACTCCTTTAAGGAAACACAGATAATCAGTCAACAGCTACATGTGATTACCAACAGACAGAGACTGTAGCAACCAAGGAAGCAGCAACAGGACAAGCGAAGCACTCTGAAAACAAACTTTCATCACAGAACTAGTAAGAGGCACAGGGAAAAGAGTGTGGGCCAGAGAAACAGAGAAATGCCTACCACACCTGGAAAAAGAGAAAAATCTTAGTGAAGGAGAACCTCTAAGAAGTAGAAGAAGGATCTGAGATTAAAGTTAGATATTCTTAAGGGATGTAAGGACCGTAAAGGGAAGGCAAGGCAATATAAAAGAGAGTTCTCATCTCTCACAATGAATATTATCACCATTGAGAATCAGCTCCATGAGGCATGACTAAAATAGGAAGTGTAAGGAAACGGAGTATTAAAATAGGGAAGTCATGCTAAAATTATACAAGACACGAGTCAGGGCACACTCAGAATACAATGAACAGTTTTGGTTTCCTTATTTAAGGAAAGATACGCTGTCATTGGAGTCAGTCCAGCCAAGGTTCATTGGGTTAATTTTGGGTATGAAGGGATTTTCTCATGAGGAGAGATTGAGTAGGGTGGGTTTGTAGGAGAATGAGAGGCAACCTTATTGAAGCATACAAGATTCATAATGGGCTTGAAATGGTAGATGTCCAGAAGCTGTTTTGTCTTGTGGGAGAGACTAGGGCTATGATTTCAGAATAAGGAGTTGCCCAGTTAGGACAGAGATGAGGAGGAAATGTTACTCTCAGAAGGTGGTGAATTTGTGGAATTCTTTATCATCGAAGGTTGTCATTGGTGCATCATTAAAAACATTCAAGGCTGAGATAGATTTTTAATCAGTAAGGGAATCAAGGGTTATGGGGTAAAGGCAAGGAAGTGGAGTTGAGTATTATCTGATTAACTATAATCTAATTGAATGGAGGAGTAGACTCAATGTGCTGAATGACCTATCTTTGCTCCTAGATTTTAAAGTCTAAGAGACAGAGAAGAAATTTATTCCAGTCTGCAGAATTATAAAAGCATCAGAATTTATTTAAGTAACAAATTTAAAGATATCTAGTGAAAGACCCTTGCAGAAAAAGAAAATTCAGGAGGATTTAAAAGGACCAGGATTCAGGCACTAAACCATGAGGAATGTTTGAGGACTCTGGGTTTATACTCAATGGTGTTTTGAAGGATACAGTGGGGTGGTGGGGGGTGAGGATCTAATTAAAACATGCAGAATACTGAATGTCATGGACAAAGTAGATGTTGGGAAGAAGGTTTTTTTTGGTAGGCGAGACGAGGACCAGAGGGCACAGCCTTAGAGTAAAGGGAACACCTTTTAGAACTGAGATAAAGAGAAACCCCTTCAGCCAGAGAGTGGTGAATCTATGGAATTCATTGCCACAGGTCATTGAGTATCTTTAAGACTGAGATAAGTAGGTTTTTCAGTATCAAGGGTTACGAGCAGAAAGCAGGAGAATTGGGTTGAGAAAGTTATCAGCCATGATTGAATGGCAAAGCAGACTCGATGGGCTGAATGGTCTAATTTTTGCTCCTATGTATTACAGTCTTACTTTAGCAGGAAGAATTATGAGAGCCGCAACCAGAGAATTTTATTTAAAATTTCCCACAGAGGAACGTATATTGTGTTATGTGCCATGAAATGTGCATTTTGCCCAGAAAGAAGTGACAAAATCCCCATCTTGGTTGTAGAAGTTTTGAAAACAAATTTAAGTTTGAAGCTGAAAGTTTAAAAATGCTCTTGTATCTAGTAACCGAAACACATTCTTAGACTAATGTCAGCACTACGGAACAGCAATGCCTCACGATGTCCAACCATGGCAAAAGAAAGCCATATCTGTAAGGTTGTATATCATTTCCAGAAGACATGGGAAATAGAACACATTTACAGAGCTACAATTACCTACCATTCCTCCATGTCTGAAAATGTCAGGAAGCAGCTATTTTGAGCATTGAGGTGGGTTAACTCTAAAAAAGATAAGAAAACTTAGTAAGCAATAGAGATACATCATTACAAAGATGCGGTATTTTGAGAGCTTGAAAGCACTAAGTCAGTACAGAATAGCTGGAAATACATTTTCCAGCATTATTGAATAATTGAATACAAGCTACAGCAATATAGAGTTTAAAAGAACTGGCAGACTCGCAAAAAGAAAGTAGTGTATAGAGTCTAACAAGCTCTATGGTAAATGAATTTAAAACAGTATTAATGTATGTAGCAATATAAGCTGAAAGAACAGCAGATTACAAGCAGTATTGAAATGGTACAGCCTTTAAAATGACTTTACAATAATAAGAATTAATAACCACAGTGAGGAAAAATAAATAATACCCCTTCCAAAGTTCAAGGTCAGAGATGGGCTAAACAGAATGCAGGATTGAAGGAGACAGTTCTTAAGATACAGAATTAAGTGTGATATTGAACAAGTTAATACACTATTATATTCAGTAGATGAAACAGCAAATGCTAAGACTAATCACAGTGCTGCAGAACAGCAAATACCCAGCCATAGCAAAAGAATATATCTGTAAGACTGTAGCTCACACTCAGAGGATGTGCAGAAATAGTTAGAGTTGCAAAGGCCCACCTTTTTCCCAAGTCCAAAGAGAATGCTTTCTGGGAAAACTATGAAATGTTTAAACCACATACATTTATGAGATAAGAGTCTTTGGCACAACTTTGGCACAGATTGAGTTCTGGTAAATGTAATATAGTTACATACATGAATGAATAATGGTTAACTATGGGAATAAAGAAAATATTTTGTCAGGTATTGATTCTGAAAGAGTGAATGGTAAGGTTGCATTAGCTCCACCTAATGTGATGATGTCACACAGTCTTTGGGTGGAGTCAGCCTTTGCATGGAGCAGACATAATATGTACAGCTCCTGAAAGACCTCAGAATCAGGCCTAAAGTAAGTCTCATTTATTGGTATCGTGCAACAGATCCTCATGTTAACAATGGTGAGTATCTCTTCTGTTTATACTGACCAGTGTTCCAACATCAACTATTAATAATTATGGAAGTCCTAACCACAGTAAGGGCAAAGAAGGACCGGTGGCAGCAAATTACCTGATATAACATTTACCCTGTGTCAAAAGTGGCAATCAGGACAAATACCCTGGGAATGATTGGTAATGCTCCATCAGGTCCCAAAGGTATGCTGAAGTTGCTCCTACATGGAATAGATATCCCTCCCACATAGTTTCCCACCAATTTAGGTTCTTTCCATTTTGGAGTTACCTAGTATTGTAGTAGCCTGGACACAGCAGACTACATCAATGATCTTCATTTCTAGTTGTCACCCATAACTCACCAACTCTATACAAATGAAGCCAGGCCCTCAGAATATACCACTGCTCATATTTCAGGAGAATACCCAACCCTCATTTCTCAAATATGGTTCAAAACTCAAGTAACATTAAAATGAGATCAATTGATCAATAATCTGTTGTATTTTAAAGCAGCTGATGAAAAAAAGTGTACAAAGATCAAACTGGGATTTATATTAAAAATCACACAGGAAAAATGTATAACAGTTTCCATGTGCATTACTAATGTTGTTTTTAAGGAAACTGTAATACAAGATTAAAAATATTATCTGGCACTGTGTAGTTGGTGACTCATCCATTTGAAAGCTTGACACCTACACAAGGGAGGCAAACAACTTTAGAACATCTTGTGCAAATAATTATATTTATTTGAAGTTAAGGGTGTGATGTTGGTATGCAAGCACATTGAAAATTACACATGTAAACATACCACAAATAGATTGAGGTAATTTCTGAATCAAACAATTATTTATTCTAAATCACTGAGGCAAATTAATAATTTGGTGAATAAACATTAATTAGTATCATGTAACTAAAATATAACCAATTTTTGATACTTACAGTAATGGAATATGTAAAAGAACATTAACATAATCCACTATTAAATCTCAGAAAAGCCTAATATGTTTAATATAGGTAAGTTAATGAAGAAATGGAGGAGTAATTGGCAATAGGATAGTATTTTGCAAGCCAGATTTGATAAAGTCTCAGTACAACATAAACCATTTTCATAGTTATACTGTTTTCTGAAGATTTCAATTTTCTTGTGAATTTCTATGTTTTCCTCTTGAGACTGTAAGGAGAAGCATACAGCACAGCTTCTAGATACTGATTGTCTTAAGGTAGTGTCAGAAAACAGTTAATAACTGTCAACTCAGGTTTATTTGCCAAAACTGAGCTCTCATGGGATTCCTATCCTTTATTCATAATCAACATACAGAGTATATTTTCACAAACATCTTTAGAATTCTGACAACTTTTTCTCAAGTGCCTGAACTGTTAATTGCAGTAGGTGAAGCTGATTTATAATGCACTACAATTTCTGCAATATAGAGTTAACTATCAGGATCCAGATGGGTCTGACTCTTCCGTCTGATATTCCTCCCTCCCATTCCCTGCTGGGAGACATTGCAATGTCTACTAACCATGTTTCAATTCATGGCAGCTCAGAGAGAATTGAGTGCAGTAAAACTTGAAAGTGAATTGGTTTCCACAAATTTAAACAACACTTCTTCCTATATTTTATTTCATATATGGCCATTTACAGCAAACCAATAGAGTTTGGTATACTATTGTGTAATTTCCCAGCAGTGTAAGTCAGAAATCACAATGTTGTGAAAAATTAGGATTGATTGTGCTACAGGAGCTCCACGGAGTTCCAATATGGTACTGTGGTATGCGCACACTAGGGTACTGTGGTATGCGCACACTAGGGTACTGTGGTATGCGCACACTAGGGTACTGTGGTATGCGCATACTAGGGTACTGTGGTATGCGCACACTAGGGTACTGTGGTATGTACACACTAGGGTACTGTGGTATGTGCACACTAAAGTACTGTGGTATGTACACACTAGGGTACTGTGGCATGTACACACTAGGGTACTGTGGTATGTACACACTAGGGTACTGTGGTATGTACACACCTAGGGTATTGTGGCATGTACACACTAGGGTACTATGGCATGTACACACTAGGGTACTGTGGCATGTACACACTAGGGTACTGTGGTATGTACACACTAGGGTACTGTTGTATGCGCACACTAGGGTACTGTTGTATGCGCACACTAGGGTACTGTGGTATGTACACACTAGGGTACTGTTGTATGCGCACACTAGGGTACTGTGGCATGCACACACTAGGGTACTGTTGTATGCACACACTAGGGTACTGTGGTATGTGCACACTAGGGTACTGTGGCATGTACACACTAGGGTACTGTGGCATGTACACACTAGGGTACTGTGGCATGCACACACTAGGGTACTGTGGCATGCACACACTAGGGTACTGTGGCATGTATACACTAGGGTACTGTGGCATGTATACACTAGGGTACTGTGGCATGCACACACTAGGGTACTGTGGTATGTGCACACTAAAGTACTGTGGTATGCGCACACTAGGGTACTGTGGCATCCACACACTAGGGTACTGTGGCATCCACACACTAGGGTACTGTGGTATGCGCACACTAGGGTATTGTGGTATGCGCACACTAGGGTATTGTGGCATGTACACACTAGGGTACTGTGGTATGTACACACTAGGGTACTGTGGCATGTACACACTAGGGTACTGTGGCATGTACACACTAGGGTACTGTGAGATGTACACACTAGGGTACTGTGGCATGTATACACTAGGGTACTGTGGCATGCACACACTAGGGTATTGTGGCATGTACACACTAGGGTACTGTGGTATGCGCACACTAAAGTACTGTGGTATGCGCACACTAGGGTACTGTGGCATCCACACACTAGGGTACTGTGGCATGTATACATTAGGGTACTGTGGTATGCGCACACTAAAGTACTGTGGTATGCGCACACTAGGTTACTGTGGCATGTACACACTAAAGTACTGTGGTATGCGCACACTAGGGTACAGTGGCATGTACACACTAGGGTACTATGGCATGCACACACTAGGGTACTATGGCATGCACACACGAGGGTACTGTGGCATGCACACACTAGGGTACTGTGGCATGTATACACTAGGGTACTGTGGCATGCACACACTAGGGTACTGTGGTATGTGCACACTAAAGTACTGTGGTATGCGCACACTAGGGTACTGTGGCATCCACACACTAGGGTACTGTGGCATCCACACACTAGGGTACTGTGGTATGCGCACACTAGGGTATTGTGGCATGTACACACTAGGGTACTGTGGTATGTACACACTAGGGTACTGTGGCATGTACACACTAGGGTACTGTGGCATGTATACACTAGGGTACTGTGGCATGCACACACTAGGGTATTGTGGCATGTACACACTAGGGTACTGTGGTATGCGCACACTAAAGTACTGTGGTATGCGCACACTAGGGTACTGTGGCATCCACACACTAGGGTACTGTGGCATGTATACATTAGGGTACTGTGGTATGCGCACACTAGGTTACTGTGGCATGTACACACTAAAGTACTGTGGTATGCGCACACTAGGGTACAGTGGCATGCACACACTAGGATACTGTGGCATGTACACATTAGGGTACTGTGGCATGCACACACTAGGGTACTATGGCATGCACACACTAGGGTACTATGGCATGCACACACGAGGGTACTGTGGCATGCACACACGAGGGTACTGTGGCATGCACACACGAGGGTACTATGGCATGCACACACGAGGGTACTGTGGCATGCACACACGAGGGTACTGTGGCATGCACATACTAGGGTACTGTGGCATGCACACACTAGGGTACTGTGGCATGTACACACTAGGGTACAGTGGTATGCGCACACTAGGGTACTGTGGCATGTACACACTAAAGTACTGTGGCATCCACACACTAGGGTACTGTGGCATGTATACATTAGGGTACTGTGGTATGCGCACACTAGGGTACAGTGGCATGCACACACTAGGGTACTGTGGCATGTACACATTAGGGTGCTGTGGCATGCACACACTAGGGTACTATGGCATGCACACACTAGGGTACTATGGCATGCACACACGAGGGTACTGTGGCATATACATACACGGGTACTGTGGCATGCACACACTTTTGGGAGGATTAGCACTGACCCCCTAAACCAGTATACAAAATAGTTTAAATACATAAATCTTTCATTACATGACCATAATCATTCATATACTACTTGGATTTACAGACGTTGAGCTAAAGCATCATGAATATGAAAGAATTTCAATAACATGAGGCTATGGAAGGAGATCCTGTGCAGCACACTTTTGGCAGGGTTTCCTGATCACCAACTTTACCTTTGGCAGAAATCTTGATAAATTGGTGTAAATGATGTTTATACTGTTTCTCAGGGATGTCCATCATGCTCCGATCAAGGTTAACATGTCGAGAATCCTTATAGAAGGAACCGACATATGTAGCTATAGATGCATTCTAAGAAATATTGTCTGCTTCCAAAAGGAAGGGTCTGGGAGCACTGCAGGAAATATGGCAAGCCTCTTACAATTTTCTAACTATTAATTGAATGGTGGGAAATCAAGATGCAGGATATGCCTGCATTTCAAAAATAAGTTCCTCTTAGCGAAAATTTCTATCTGTGAGCAGAAAATACTCTTTGATAATGCTCTCTTAGCACTGTTTGTTGCATAGGTAAGTTATTGTGGTTTAACTTTTTTAAAAAATTCATTCGGGGAATGGGGACTTCAGTGGTTAGGTAACATTAATTGTCCATTGCAAATTATCCTGGAGAAGGCAGTCTTGAGCTTCCTTCTTAAATTGCTGGAATCTATTTGGTGTAGGTGCACCCACAATGATGTTAGGGAGGGAATTCTAGGGTTTTGTCCCAGTAACAGCGGTGAAATGAGGCTGAGTTTTATTAGAAATTGGCTGTGTGTTAACTTTGGTGAATTTCAGGGAAAATCTCTCTCCGTGATCCTGAGCAATCTCCGATTTCTGTGATTTCTTATACTGTTCTCCAAAATCCATTTGTGAGCTCTGCTGTCTACCGTAATGGCTCCGCTTAGAGCTCCCGGGATTCCCACTTTATTGAAAGACCAGCTGTGCCACTGGTCAAATGCTGCAGGCAAGGAGTCACCCTTCACTGTGTATGTACTGGGAAAACCGCCAAAAATGAAATCCCTCTGATGACATACATGGCACGGTTGACATTTCATTGCAAATACAAGCACACATTCATAAATGGATTGCTATTTAAGAACCACGCTATGCAGGTTACCCATGCTCAGTATCATCCCATCTTCTAACCCTGACTAATGTTTTGTCACTCTTTACCCAGTGTAGCCTAATATCTTCTCACCGTTCAATGTGGGGCCATCATATTCTAGAAAACCTTCAAATGGTTAAAAACCACTTTTATTCTGCAATAGCAAAAGCAAAGAAAAAATCAATAAAAGCTGCACGGGCATCGCCTGCCTTTTGAAGAGCACGAGTCAATAGATGTGAAGCTGGAAAAGCACAGCAGGTCAGACAGCATCCCAGAAGCAGTAAAGTCAATGTTTTGGACCAAAACCCTTTGTCAGGACTGGGGACGGGGAGGGGAGCCCAGAAATAAATGGCAGGGGAATAGTGGGGTGGGCTGGGGGAAGGGGAGGCGGGATGGTAATAGGTGGCTGCAGGTAGGAAGTTACTGTGATTTATAAGTGGGAAGGTTGGAGTGGATAGGTGAGTAGGAAGATGGACAGGTTACATGTTTGCAGCCAATAAGTGATTGCTGCATGCAGCTGACATCTATTGGAACCCAGGGATGAATATCAGCTTGTTACACATGTGCTACTTTACTCGATTGTGCTGAAGATGACATTCCCCTTCCTCAATGTCCTCATCTACCTCCTTGGGAGACAGTTGCTTCTCTCCCAGCTCTTCAGAGTCCATCAGATCCCGTCTTTGCCGGTTCCAGTTGTACACAGCACAGTACAGCACACAGGCGTTACTCAGCACACTCTATGTGGATGGTACAGCAAGGCCCCTCCCCAGACCTACTCAAATATCAGAACCTCATCTTCAGGAGGCTTCTCTCCTCTTTCTGGCTCTATTGGAATGATGACTTGCCTTGTATCTACAGTCAGCCTCTGTCTGGGGCTTATGTCATGGAGTCACTAACCATGGTGGCAGAGGGTAGACTTTGTCTCCCAGTAACCATCTTTGTTCAGCAATCCACCCCTTGGAACAAATCAGGAAATGGAGAGTTCTGAAGAGTGTAAGCACCATGGCAGCTCCCAGGGTACCTGGGGTGGACGTCTAAGATGTGGTACTGATGGTCACAGGGTGACTTGATGGAATGATGCTTTCCTGTTGATGAAGTCCACTGTGTTTGTATACAGGGTTCACAACCTCATGTGTGTATATCTGTGGTGCCCTGTCCCTGGGGAGCCGGTGAGGTTGCCAAAGCCTCCTGCTCAGGCAGCAGCACCGGCCTCGTCACGGGGAAACAGGAGGAAGAGTGTGATCCAGCACAAACTGTAACAGTAACAGCCCCGATACATCTGTAGGTCAAGGATTGTGAGGTTCACGCAGCTCCCGAGTTGGTCCTTGGAAACAGCCAGATACATCAACATTTAGCACAACATTGTCTTGGATCACAGAGTGTATCCAAACGGTTTTTTTTGGATTCGGCTAAATGTAGTTAAGAGAAGGCTCGAAAACAGCAATTTGCTTAAATATGAAGGTTTATTGAGTAATAATTATAAAATGAAAAGAAAGGAAAAAAGAGACTGAAATATGTACATCTATTAAGTAATTAAATAAAGACGAAAAAGGAAGGAAAAGAAAGCAATGAGCCTCTTGCCCTCTTGCCCATTGGGGACCCCTCAATCAACATCTGGTCCAGAGGCACTGTTCATGATGCCGGTCCAAGGTGAAGTCCGATGACTTGGAACAAAACTCTTTCTCTCTCATCCAGTGTAACAAACAGCCAGCACAGTAAACAAGCTGAGCAAGTACAGGAAAGCAACTTTAATTGTGGCATCTTCGACCGGACTCCTTCACAGCCATGCAGCTGTCAAATATCTTCAATGTTAGCTGCGAATCGTCTTGCAAGGATGCCTACCTTAAAAAATGATTCAGAGATGCCGGTGTTGGACTGTGTTGAAACTATCACTGTAATCTAACAGATGAAAGGCTTAACAGACAATCAATTCTTCAATGTATAATTTCAGTTACATCACACTGCAAATTTTTGCTATAAATTCTGTGTTACGATCGAGCCCTCCACAATCATCTGATGAAGGAGCGTCGCTCCGAAAGCTAGTGTGCTTCCAATTAAACCTGTTGGACTATAACCTGGTGTTGTGTGATTTTTAACTTTGTACCTTAAAGAAGTTCTCCTCCTCTCTCCACAAGAATCTCAGTGAGTCTCTCTCTCACTGCAACCCCCAGGTCATCTCCTCTGCCCTGAAGCTCTTAAAACTCTATTCCTGATGAAGGGCTTTTGCCCGAAACGTCGATTTTCCTGCTCCTCGGATGCTGCCTGACCTGCTCTGCTTTTCCAGCACCACTCTGATCTAAACGATCATCAATGTTAGCCCTTCAGCCTATCCTATATAATCCACCCCAATGATAATTCACAGCAGCATGTTACAACTGCAGATGCAGACGCAAATTACTGACAGCCATGCGAGAATGTATAATAAAAGGATGTAACCCACACCAGAAGATTAAAACTACAATTAAAATAACTATCATCAATACGAGCAATATAACAATAGGGTGTAACATCAAATTAATGATCGCAGTAGCCTTTGGGGACTAACCCTTAAATATCTCCCACCCCTGATGTACTGCCAAGACCCGAATGGAACCAACAAGTCATGCCATGTGCCTGTCTGCCTCCGGTGGGCTCAAAATTGAGAGGAGCCCCCAGAAGATTAGCATT
Source organism: Chiloscyllium plagiosum (assembly GCF_037043375.1). Classification (NCBI taxonomy): domain Eukaryota; kingdom Metazoa; phylum Chordata; class Chondrichthyes; order Orectolobiformes; family Hemiscylliidae; genus Chiloscyllium; species Chiloscyllium plagiosum. Next base: position 53,455,257 of record NW_028270150.1, read on the forward strand.
TTCATGCTTACGCTGATGGCAGTAATACCCTTAATTACAGTCACCGTGTAACCGTGTCTCTCACACAATTTAAACTATTCCAGCTCCCGTCCTGGAGATGAGGATCCTATTCCTGCTAAGGGACATCAAAACTGTGAAAGGGAAAAAAGGAAAATAAAGTGTGCGAGTCTATCTGGATGTTAGTCAATTTTACACATTCTCAGTTAATCTATTTACATAATTTGCTCTAAAATGGAGTGTACTCCAAATTCAGGTTCCTTAATTTGCCTTTCTTTATCCTCCAGTTCCCACTCCATCCAGTAACAGTAAAATAACATCCTACATGGATTTAAAGTTTCTCCAGCTCTCTTCACCTGTATCCGTCTTGAGAATACTTCTTCAACATATTTCCTTTGCTCACATTGAACTTCATCAGCCATTTCCTGGACCACTCTCCCAAATTATCTAGATCCTTCTGCAGCCTCCCCACTTTCTCAGTACTACCTGCCTGTCCACCTATCTTCGTATCATCGGCAAACTTCGCTAGAATGCCCCCAGTCCCTTCATCCAGATCATTAATATATAACGTGAACAGTGCGGCCCCAACACTGAACCCTGTGGGACACCGCTTGTCACTGGCTGTCATTCCGAAAAAGAACCTCTTATCCCAACTCTCTGCCTTCTGTCAGACAGCCAATCCTCAATCCATACCAGTAGCTCACCTCGAACACCATGGGCCCTCACCTTACTCAGCAGACTCCCGTGTGGCACCTTATCAAAGGCCTTTTGGATGTCTAGGTAGACCACATCCACTGGGTTTCCCTGGTCTAACCAACTTGTCACTTCTTCAAAGAATTCTAACAGGTTTGTCAGGCATGATCTCCCCTTACTAAATCCATGTTGACTTGTTCTAATCCGACCCTGCTCTTCCAAGAATTTAGAAACCTCATCCTTAACGATGGATTCTGAATTTTACTAACAACCGAGGTTAGGCTAATTGGCCTATAATTTGTCCATCTTTTGCCTTGATCCTTTCTTGAACAATGGGGTTACAACAGCGATCTTCCAATCATCCGGGACTTTCCCTGACTCCAGTGACTTTTGAAAGATCTCAACCAACACCTCCGCATTTCCACATCCACCTCCCTCAGAACTCTAGGATGTAGCCCGTTGGGGCCAGGAGATTTGTCAATTTTAAGACCTTTTAGCTTTTCTAGCACTTTCTCTTTTGTAATGGCAACTATACTCAACTCAGCCCCCTGACTCCCTTTAATTGTTGGGATATTACTCATGTCTTCCACTGTGAAGACTGACGCAAAGTACTTATTAAGTTCTCCAGCTATTTCCTTATCTCCCATCACTAGGCTTCCAGCATCAGTTTGAAGTGGCCCAATGTCTACTTTGGCCTGTTGTTTGTTCCTTATGTATTAAAAGAAACTTTTACTATCATTTCTAATATTACTGGCTAGCCTACCTTCATATTTGATCCTCTCCTTCCTTATTTCTCTCTTTGTTATCCTCTGTTTGTTTTTGTAGCCTTCCCAATCTTCTGATTTCCCAGTGCTCTTGGCCACTTTATAGGATCTCTCTTTTTCTTTAATACATTTCCTGACTTCTTTTATCAGCCATGGCTGTCTAATCCCTCCCCGGATAATCTTTATTTTCTTGGGGATGAATCTCTGTACTGTGTCCTTAATTATACCCACAAACTCCTGCCATTTTTGCTCTACTGTCTTCCCCGCTAGGTTCTGCTTCCAGTCGATTTTCGTCAGTTCCTCTCTCATGCCCTCATAATTACCTTTGTTTAACTATAACTCCATTACATCCGATTTTACCTTCTCTCTTTCAAACTGCAGACTGAACTCTACCATATTATGATCGCTGCTTCCTAAGTGTTCCCTTACTTTAAGATCTTTTATAAAGTCTGGTTCATTACATAGCACTAGGTCCAAAATAGCCTGCTCCCTTGTGGGCTCCATGACAAGCTATTCCAAAAAGCCATTCTGTAAGCATTCCAAGAATTCCCTTTCTTTGGATCCACTTGCAACATTATTTACCCAGTCCACCTGCATATTGAAGTCCCCCATGATCACCGTGACCTTGCCTTTTCTATTTCCCGGTACATGTTGCGTCCCTGGTCCTGACCACTGTTAGGAGGTCTGTACATAACTCCCCTTATGGTTTTTTTGCCTTTGTGGTTCCTCAATTCCACCCACACAGACTCCACATCATCCGACTCTATGTCATTCAGTGCCATAGATTTAATTTTGTTCTTAACTAACAAGGCCACCCCGCCCCCTCTGCCCACCTCCCTGTCTTTTCGATAAGTTGTAAATCCTTGGATGTTTAACTGCCAGTCCTGAACCCCCTGCAACCATGTCTCTGTGAGGCCTACTGCATCATAATCATTCACGATGATCTGTGCCGTTAGTTCATCTACTTTGTTACGAATGCTACAAGCATTCAGGTAAAGTGCCTTAATGCTGACATTCTTATCATTAGAGATATTGGAAGTCATAAGATGTCCTAAGTTATCCTTCCTTTTTGTTGCATTGCTAATCTGCCTCAAGGTTAAATCCTGCATACCTGCTATTCTCCTGCTTATCTTTCCATTTAACGCCATACTCCATGTCGCTTTCACTTTCCCTTCCCCCCAACTCAGAAGTTTAAAGTCCTACTGACCACCCTATTTATCCTCTTCGCTAGAACATTGGTACCAGATCGGTTCAGGTGGAAAGCGTCCCAACGGTACAGATACCCCCGGTTCCAAAACTGATGCCAATGCCCCATGAAATGGAATCCCTCTTTCCCACACCAATCCCTTAGCCATGTGTTTACTTCCCTAATTTTCTTATCCCTATGCCAATTGGCACGTGGCTCGGGCAGTAATCCAGAGATTATGACGGTTGAGGACCTGTACTTCAATTTCCTTCCTAGTGCTTGATAATCCCCAAACAAGTCCTCCACCCTAGCTTTGCCTACGTTGTTAGTCCCAATGTGGACCACAACAACTGGATCCTCACTCTCCCGCTCCAATATCCTTTCAAGCCGGTCAGAGATGTCCCGCACCCTGGCACCGGGCAGGCAACACACCATGCGAGACTCCCGATCCGGCTTGCATAGGATACTATCTGTCCCCCTAATTGTAGAATCCCCTATAACAACTACTTGTCTTTTTGCTCCTCCCTCTTGAATGGCCTTCTGCACTATGGTGCCGTGGTCAGCTGGCACATCCTGTCCAGAGCCCTTTTCCTCATCTGTATAGGGAGCAAGAATCTTATACCTGTTGGACAAGGTCAAGGGCTGAGGCTCCTGCACTCCTGAACTCAAGATCCCCCTGCCTGTCTCACTTACAGTCACACTCTGATGTCCCTGATCACTAACTGAATGTGAATTACTTAATCTCCCAGGTGTGACTACCTCCTGAAACAAAGCGTCCAGGTAACTCTCTCCCTCCCAGATGCGCCGCAGTGTTTGAAGCTCAGATTCCAGATCATCAACTCTGAGCCGGAGTTCTTCCAGCAACCAACACTTGCTGCAGATGTGGTCACTGCCATTCACAATGGGATCAGCCAGCTCCCACATCATACAGCTACAGCACATCACCTGCCCAGCCGTCTCTGCTTAGTTAATTACTTTATTACTTTGTATAGGTTTGAGTTAAAATACTTTCTGCTACCTCTCTGCTATAGTCTTTTTCTAAAAACCAATTAATAGATAAACCATAAAACATACATTTTTAACCATTCACTGATAAAGAAATAGAAAATCCTTACCTTAACAAACCAGAGTCCTATTTTTGGATGGGGTGGAGGTGGGAGACACAACACGTGTAGTGTCTCAGGTTCAGCCACTGCCCAGATATATTACCGGCAGTCCCCTGGTTGTCGCTCCCGCTCTTCCCACTTATTAACTAGGTTAGAGAAGGAGGGCGGGTGGGAGACACTACAGTAGTAGAGTCTCGGGTTTAGCTGTCTTGCTGATATATATGGTCACTGCTTTCCTTCCCGGCTGCCCCTCCGGTCCACGTCACTTCCTCCACCGCTCCCGCTCCTTCTCCGCTGCTACTTGCACTTAAAATGGCCGTTGGCGTTGAACGGTGAGTATTTATACTCACTGCTTACCTTCCCGGCTACCCCTCTGGTCCCCATCACTTCCTCCGCTGCTCCCGCTCCTTCTGTCTTAGCTCAGCCTTCTTTCACATACACGAACTGTCCTAAGACATTACAATTCCACTTATTGGTTTAGTCATACAAATCAAGTATTAGTCAAGATGGGGTATCAGTATGACATCCGATGGGCTCTTTCACAGTCCACTATTCCTCCTCCCAGAGTCCACATTCTTTCATTTCTGTAACATTTTGACATAATAGCCAATTACACATTTTATTTTGATTGTAGTTCTTTTTACATCCCTTTCACTAATACTACTTTCATTGTTTTAAAATCAGTTTCTCTATGGATTTTGTGTCAGTGTCTTATCATTTAAACTTGTTTTTTTGTGCTTTTCCAAGCCCCTAACCCTTTTGACAAATAGGTGTACCTGTACATGGCTGAGACTGGGATTGCAGTGCATGTTTTTGTACCATCCCATGTTTGTTATTTCTGAGGTAACATTCACTTTTGCACACTTACATCAGTGTCGCAAGTACATGTCATGCATTCTTGACTCCCATGTGATCTTATCAAATGATCTATGAGATTTTATTTATCTGTCCACATATGATCCTGGTGCCTCAGGTAGTATCTTGATCACCAATTCAGTCTTGCTTAAAAAGGAAGACAAGGACACAAACATCTCCAAGAGAAACCTATCAGTTAGGTGCTCTCATCTAAACTTCCTTTTCACTGAAATGCACTTTAACCTCAATTGCTGTTTCATTCCATTAGTTCTAATTCTTTTGTCTTCTGCCACCAGTCGCCACCCTTAATTTTTTTGTCTCTTCCAATTTTGCAACTTAACTATTACCATCATATCTAATTCCAGAGATCCATAGAGATTTGTTATCCATGGAACATAATCTTCTAACATTTTAAAACAGAAATCAAGCATTTCTGTTTGAGTCAGGCACAACATACGTTGCTTGTTCTTCCTCTAAAATGACCCACATTTTTCTTTTAAAGTTATTTGATAACTGATTCTGGATATTTTATATATTTATATGTAAATTTGTCCAAATTCAATATTCTGTTAAATCCCTTAAAGTCATTAACTATTACCTTGCATTGAAACCATTGAGAATATGTGCAAGAACTTTATCATTTCACAAAATCCTTTAAGTTTTCAGATAACTATTCCATTCAAATGTTTTAGAATACCAGGGCATGTAAGTCTTAATATAATTTTTGTCATAATTTACTTAGATGTACCGAGGCTCAGTGGTTTTGAGATTCCTGACACTCACTACAATTAATATTTCCACATTACTCCCCCAAAACTGAAATGTGGTATTGATGAATGGCTTGATAGGTTGAGGGAGCCTCATCCATCACTATATTGTGACAGTGAATGTCTGCAAATGGGTTCCACATTCAGTGTCTCTAATTTCTTTAAAAAAAAATAAGCTCCCTTCACTCCACATTAAGCAGATGGTTAATTAGTATTAAGCTAATATACAGATTGAAAAAATGGGGTAGGGCATAAACCCTGCATATAATTACTTCATCCATCTCTCTTCCTTCTTGAAGGAAGGAAAACCCCACCCCTTTGTTAACTTTGCCTTTCCTAAACTCCTTGCCCATAAAGAGTTGCATTTTCAACATTCCAAGGAGGTCCAGGGAATGCCTCTACATGGACTTATGACATGTTGTGACTCTATTATGATAATTGCAGCACAAGCTATGTCATGTAAAGTCAATAGGAGATTGGATGTAAGTGCTAGATAATTATTGATATCTTTGCTCTCCATCCCACTCCCAATATCACCAAAGAAAAACAGCATTGCATATAAAGGAATGTTGTGAAATACTTACAGTCCAAAGTGAGAGGATATCAACTCCGTGCCCTTGTTCAGGCAATGAAATCTTGGATTGTCTTTGTGAATTGTGACTCACAGATGACACCTTAAGGTCACCTGCAATTACTTTTGCTTCATGGAGATCTCAATCTGTAATTATCAATAACATGGTCAAAGTTGCTCATGACCAAGATTTGTATCCCACACAGTTGGTGTCTGTATGCGTTTCACAGGCAGGATGCTATGATTACAGGTGTCTTTAACCTGTATTGTGAAAATGCCGGATTACTTCAATAGTCCCTTGGATAAGCCCAAGGTACAGGCCGATAATCCTGATAATTGGCAAGGTCACCATTTTATGTCCATCACTAATTGTCCATAGGAAGATGATAGCGAGATGTCTTCTTGAACTGCTAGAGTTAGGAAGGGAGTTCCAGGATTTTGACCTAACAAGCTTAAGGAAGGGTGATATACTTCCAAACAGCATGGAAGAGAACTTTCAGATGTCAGTGTTCCTGTGTATCTATAATCTTTGTTCTTCCATGTGGGAGAGGTTGGATGTGTGGAGATTGCTGTGGAAGGAGACTTGGTGAGTTACTGAATGTTTCTTCTTAGAATATACATTCTGTTGTCACTCTTCAATGCTGGAGATACAGCATTGAAGAACCTTGGAATATAGTAAGGTGAAAGAGGGCAGCATCTAGCACCAACAGAAGTACATGATCACTTAGTAAGGGAGATGTAGTGGGAGATGTAGTTTCATCCAGCTGCTATCTTCAATTGCATTTGAATTGCATTTCATTTCAGGGTAAGCTGACTGATTCCTAATCCAAAACTGATGTTAAGTATGAAACAGACTTTTATAATAGACTGCACACATTCTATGAGGAGAAAGTGAGGTCTGCAGATGCTGGAGATCAGAGCTGGAAATGTGTTGCTGGAAAAGCGCAGCAGGTCAGGCAGCATCCAGGGAACAGGAGAATCGACGTTTCGGGCATAAGCCCTTCCTGAAGAAGGGCTTATGCCCGAAACGTCGATTCTCCTGTTCCCTGGATGCTGCCTGACCTGCTGCGCTTTTCCAGCAACACATTTCCAGCTGCACACATTCTATGGCAGGGATCAAAAGAATTAATCAGAATGCTTACAATTCATAAAACTACGTTAATTAACTTCTCAAATACCAAGTTTAAAGCACTAATGATGCAATAACCATGATCTGTTTAACTGAAATGAATTACAAAGTTAACTTTATTTCTTCTATGCTTTCAGAGATAGGATTTCTTTAATAAAGTGTTTATTTTGGAAAATAATATCTATTTTCTAATTTTGTGATTAAATCTAGCATCTGTATTTTCAAAAATAATTATAGCTGTTTCCTTTCTATCTTGATTAAAAATATCTAAACATTAAGCATTTGGTAAAGTCTAATGGCAATGGTTACCTGACTTTGATGTTTTGGGAAATTTTACTCTTCAATTTTGCAAAGTTATTCTCAAATACAATTAAACAATTAACTTAGAATAGAATTATCAAGCTTGCACTTGGAAAAAGCCAGGAAGAATCTTGGATGTGCATTCTGAATGTTCAGCAAATAGCACAGGGTCAGATTGAATAATTCCTTTTGATTGTTCTGATGGAAGAATTGTCCAGTTTTTTTTCGATAGATTCAGTCTGAAGAATTCAAATGCATTGCACTCCTTCGTGTGTTATGATGAAGGATTATAATATATTATTATTGTTTAGAAACTTGGATTCTAAAGTAGAGGTAAGTGGATTTTGGGTCTTAATTCTGTGGATACACGGTTTTTTTAATGGTTCAGGAACTCAGCTTATTTTAGCAATTAGTCAGAAGAGCAAATCCAAGAAATTACGTGGCTTCACTTAATGACTAGACAGACTATCTGGTGGGATAATTAATAAGTGTTTACCAAGTTGGGCATTTATGATCCAGGTAGAGAACTCAGAGGCTAGAAGCAGATTCAGTTCAGAAAAAAATTCCAAACCAGCAAATATCCTATTTTGCAGTCCAAAAGCAGTCAAAGGAACTGAGTTTTATCCTTAGAGTTCAGTGAGAAAGATCAATGATTTACCCTGTGTCTCTCAGAAAGTTACAATAATAGTGAGAGTCATATCTGGTGAATGTGCAGAAATTTGCCAAAAGCAAAGACTTATCACTTCATCAGTAGACAAAGCAATCGAAAATAAATGTAAGAGCGATAATTTACTGGTGTTGAGTATAAAGGATATCACTGGAAAAAAGGTTGAATCTTTCTTTTTCTGTTTAATTTAAGAGCTTTCCAAATTGTGTGGTGAAGCAGTGCCCTAAGCTGGTTCTGGGGAATTGGTTGAAATCCTATCATGGCAGATGGTGAACTTTGAATTCAATTAAATCTGGAATCAAAAGATGCTCATCCATTGATAATGGTTAAAAACTCATCTGGTTTACTAGTGTCCTTTTAAGGTAGGATATCTTCAACCTTATTTGCTCGGGCTTATTTGTGAGTTTAAATTTGTTGACTGTTAAATGGCCTAGAAATCAACTCAATTCAAGGGTAATTAAGGATGGGTAACAAATGCTGGCCTGATCAGCAATGCCCACAGCCTGTGTAAGAATACTATAGCTTTTGTTCCCTGTTGTTTTGTGTAATAAACTTGTGTTCTCCCGCTAAATTACATTGTCAGCCTCTCGTGAATATGTTCAGAGATTGATCACCATGGCAATAAAATTTCTAAAAGAAAGTTTATGGTCTGGTAAAACAGATTATACTCTAGAATTTGGAATTTGACTTGTCTTGTATTTCTATTATCTGGGTTTGGAAGTACTTTGCATGCTTCTGCCATATAATTTACAAGTAGTGATGCACATGTGTTTTGTTCATCTACTAAGGATGCATTTTATAGCACAGGGCTCTTATGGCTCAGCGCTCGTGTCCCTGCATCCAAGCCAGAAGTCCTACTTGTGCTGGAAATATCTTACATTTCTCAACAGCTTGATTCAAAATACTTGCAACTTTTGGCTCTTAGCTTGATGTCATGGTACTCAATCCATTTGTACTTTCTTGAAGGCTGACAGCCTGTATGGCTTGCATTGTCTTTTAGTAAAGAGAGAGGCAGGCAGCTTGTCACAGTTAAAGCATTGAATAGTCAAGGGGGTGGGAATGCTGTGATACTATATCTTGCTATGTCAATGTCACATCAAAAGTAATTAAGGCTGTCAATTGGGTTAGGAGCTAAGTGACCTGGTAGAAACCAAATCGAACATCAGTGAGCAGGTAATGATCATGCTGTCGATGACCTTTTCCATCACTTTATTGATGATTAAAAGTACACTTAGGTATTGCAATTATAGATTGAGTCCTGATTATTTTCAAGACCTATTCCAGTTTTTAAAAATGTTTTACCAAGTTTTACAAAATTTATTAAGTTCATTGTATCATGTACAAAATAAATATAATCAAGGCAATAGTTTCTATCCTATCCACTTTGGGATGTCAGTTTGTGAAATTCGTTGACTGAGCACAGATCTCTTGTTCTTTCCTATTGTCTGATGTTCTGCTGTATTCTCTCTTCCTCTTTCACACCAACAAAACCCATGCACTATTAACACTTATTAGCCACTGCATCATCAGAGGTATGTTGAACTTTGTTTGGCTATTTAGTGCATGAACAGTTAATGGTCAAACTTTGACTGTCTAGGTCATCTATGTCCAATTCTGCTTGGCTTCTTTAGCAATGATGGCTATATTAGTGATATCATTTTCTATTGTCTCCTGATACATTCTTTCACTTGTCAATGATTTTGTAAGATTATCCCACTTATGACAAACTATCCCTCATAGTTTGTTAACTTTATAGCTTATTGTCAAGATAGGATGGCACCAGTGAGGCCATTTATACATTAGTCTATGAATGTAACCTCCCCTGCTAGCGATTAACTATCAATCCAAATGTCCCAATCAATACTTCTGAAAATATCAAAACATCCACAAGCCTACATATCTCAAGGCAAAACATAATTCTAAAGTTTTATATGTATATATATGCATATACAATGGACACATAAAAACCTATATATATATATATTTAGATCTTTTACATATTATTACAAAACAAATCATTTTAAAAGGAGAAAGTGAGGTCTGCAGATGCTGGAGATCAGAGCTGAAAATGTGTTGCTGGAACAGCGCAGCAGGTCAGGCAGCATCCAGGGAACAGGAGAATCGACGTTTCGGGCATAAGCCCTTCTTCAGGAGGGCTTCTTCTGAAGAAGAGCTTATGCCCGAAACGTCGATTCTCCTCTTCCCTGGATGCTGCCTGACCTGCTGCGCTGTTCCAGCAACACATTTTCAAATCATTTTAAAACACAGCTTTGTCTTTGAGTAAAAGTGTTTTTTTTACCTCAAGCAATCTCATATCTGTTAACCAGAAGTTATACTCACTTGAGCCATAAAAAAACTACAATAAATAATAAACCACTGCCCGTATGTTTGACCTGACTGTCTGGCTTTCTACCTGACAGAAAAAAAACTACAACTGACCACAGTTAAATAGAATTCCTTAGTTGTTTAATGAGGAAAAGTGATTAATCATTGAAAAGTACATTAACTTAATTCTACATGGGAAACCTCCGTGTCATATTGCATAGCGAGAAGCTTCACTGAGATTAATGTGAGGACTCAGGAGACCTGTTAATGAACTGGTGTTCTTCTCCTGACATTCCCCACAGATTATCGGCTCACCTGGCCATCAATGAGGCTGGGGTTCTGTGGCCTAGTTAAATGTGAAGACAACGTAGGAGGAGAGTCCAATGTTGTCAGGAAGACCAACAAGAACAGCAATCTCCAGCAGCTGGTGCACAGCCCAGGGGAGGCACCAGGTGAAGATCCCTGAAGGAGACAGTGTAGAAGGATATGCATCTTACAAGCCTCACTCTCATTTTCTACAACTCTTGAAAGACATTGTAGGTGCTGATTAAAAATATCCCAGGCCACCTTCACTGAACTGTGTCACCTGCTACAGCAGGATGTCTGTTCAGAAGGACTGGGTGGCCATTCCATACATATATCGACCAAAAAGCTGAATTTCATGCTCATTTCAAACAGTGTTGAGCGTGTAGTGCTGGAAAAGCACAGCAGGCCAGGTAGCATCCAAGGAGCAGGAGAATTGATGTTTTGGGCATAAGCACTTTATCAGGAATAAGGCTTGTGGGCTGGGGGGGCTGAGAGATAAATAGGAGGGTGGGTGGTGTTGGAGGGAAGGTAGCTGGGAATGCAATAGGTAGATGAAGGTGATAGGTCGGAGAGGAGGATGAAGCAGATAGATGACAAAGACAATCAAAGAGGGTGGTGCCGAGTTGGAGGTTTGGGACTGGGGTAAGGTTAGGGGAGAAGAAATGAGGAAACTGGGGAAATCCACATTGATCCCATGTGGTTGCAGGGTCCCAAGGCGGAAGACTAAGTGTTCTTCCTGCATGGCATCGGGTGGTGCGGATTTGGCGATGGAGGAGGCCCAGGACCTACATATCCTTGGTGGAATGGGAGGAGGAGTTGAAGTGTTCAGCCACAGGCCAGTGGGGTTGGTTGGTGCGGGTGTCCCAGATATGTTCACTTAAACAATCTGCAAGTTGGCATCTTGTCTTCCTGATGTAGAGGAGACCACATCTGGTGCAACAGATACAGTAGATGACATTTGTGGAAGTACAGGTAAATTTCTGTCGGATGTGGAAGGATCCTTTGGGCCTTGGATGGAGGTGAGTGGGGGAGGTGTAGGTACACATTTTGCACTTCTTGCATTGGCAGGGGAAGGTGCTGGGAATGGGGCATGGGCTGGTGGGGGGTACGTGGATGTGACAAGTGAGCCACGGAGGGAATGGTCTCTCTAAAACGCTGATAGGAGTGGGGAGGGTAATATAACCCTAGTGATGGGGTCTGTATATAGGTGGCAGAAGTGGCGGAGGATGATACGATGTTTATGGAGGTTTCAAACAGAACCCAGACTGTGTGGCTTCACCCAAACCTTCAATCCAAAAGTATGTACGGGATTTAACTGAAGCAATTTTCTCCAGATCACAGTTATTCATATCTTTTCCCCTTAACAAGGAGAATTAAGTAGATTGGTCAGTGGACATCCATCAACTGCACTTATGTTGCTTGGACAGTGTCCCATCACCAGCCTGCAGACCTCATCAATGTTCAAATTTTATGTGACCACTAATGTCAGATTCTGGGAATGAAGAGTCGATGCTGCTGACATTTTATCATTGCCCTATCGCAACAGCCTCCTTTTAAATGAGATTTCAGTGGCTGTGTTACTCCAGTAAAGCCTTGCAGCATAGCCCAGGAAGGGTGTGCCGAATCATTCAGGCAGACTATACACTTCACAACTGGAGGAGACAGAGGAGGGCTATCCTGGGAAATTGACAGCAATCTTCTGGAGATGAAGATGAAGATGAAGAATTGGAGTTTGACTGGGCAGGGCATCTGAGAGAGGGTGTCAGGGCAATGCACTGTCAAGTTTGAGATGTGAGAGATTACCTAATTGACCACCATTTCCAGGATGAATGAGCTTGGTTTGGACTTCCTTTACTTGTGTAACAATCTATTGGTAATATGGCAAACAGCCCCTGCTTAGTACAAAGGGTATGCAATATTGTAATTGTTGCACATCTTCACCTTCCCTGTTGCTAAACACACGTTTCATTATCCATCTTGATTGCACTTTCAAGTATCTATACATCACAGGTCATACTAACCGCTAGGGATAAAGCTGTCAGACTCTGCACTAATCTCACATGGCACCAGATCAGGTAATTAGTGCTTCAGTCAGTATATCGATCTACATATTGTGCAGTTAAGTCTCTCATGCTCTCCAGCAGGTTAAGAGAAATCCTGAGGAGCCTCCTTCAGACTCTTCCATCACCAATAACTTTTCAATATTTCAGTGTGCCTGTAGACTAAAAAATGCTTGAGCATCCTCTCATTCAGCATTGAACCTGTGAAAGGGAGCACTGTGTTCAGCTTTTCTCAGCAGACCACTGCACAATGAGTTGAAAAGGGTGGCGCTGGAAAAGCACAGGAAGTCAGGCAGCATCTGAGAAGCAGGAGAGTTGATGTTTCGGGCATAAGCCCTGCACGATGAGGGAGAGTGGATGCACGAACTGTCCATTATACATCTCCTGGCTTTACTCTACCAAAAAGCTCATAGAATGATCTTTTTGCTTCTAGAGATGTGTGGAATCATCACTGATTCTGTGCCCTCACTCACAAAGTGGGTGTCAGTTGGAACATTTATGCAGGACAGGCCTTGTCACAATCCCTGCACATGCAGCTTTTGTAAAAGCCTTGGCCAAAGTGAACGACGTTCAAGATTCCCTGATGTCTGATGTGATCTGATGTCAAGGAGTAAGTTGCTTGTTAGAGATAGCAATGTGTGGCAATTGCAACTCCTTTCATTCTTGGGATGTCTGAAGAGGTTCCTCCTACTTTAAAAGGGTACAACTTCACCAGGTCCAAAATCACAAAAGCAGGCACTTTAAGATGCAAGACAACATACAAAAGTGCAAAAAACTTTACAATAATGTATCACTCATTCTACTTTTGTGCCCTCGGTAACTTTTTTCCTTTCCCTTCCGCTACATTTAAGTGTGAACCTGATTTCTGCAGCTGAGGTGGAGGGAGTTTGCACAGTGCTTGTCCATGTTGGATTGTGTGGGATATTTGGGCCTATGTAACCCTGGCCTGCTTAGAGTGTCCTGCCCAGATGAGGGCTTTCCATTCTCGGCTTGACTTCTGCAGGTTATCTCATCACAGTGCACTGTGGAAGTGGAAGAACTGGCCATCACTGCAGCTTCATGAAAGAAAGCATTTAGGGATCCTCAATGTGGCTCCTTCAAACAATTGGCACCACCTTGACACCCCGAAGGGAAATGGAACTTACAATGAGGCAGAAGTGGGTACTGCAGATGCTGGAAATCAGAGTCTAGATTAGAATGGTGCTGGAAAAGCACAGCAGGTCAGGCAGCTCCTCAGATGCTGCCTGACCTGCTGTGCTTTTCCAGCACCACTCTAATCTAGAACTTAGAATGAGGTCAAGGGTCCTTATTCCACTCACACATATGAAGGTGTGCACGGTGGTCAGTAATTAGCACCACTGCCTCAGAGCGTCTGGGAGCCGGGTTTGATTCCAGCCTTGGGCCACTGTCTATGTGGAGTTTGCACATTCTCCCTGGGTCTGTGTGGGTTTCCTCCAGGTGCTCCGGTTTGCTCCCACAGTCCAAAGATGTGCAGGTTAGGTGGATTGGCCATGCTAAATTGCTCCATAATGTTCAGGGATGTGTAAGCTAGGTGCTTTAGTTAGGGGAAATGTAAACTAATAGAGTAGGGGAATGGGTCTGGGTGGGATAATCTTTGGAGGGTCAGTGTGGACTCATTGGGCCAAATGGTCTGTTTCCACACTGTAGGGATTCTATGAATGCTGAGCACCTATGGCTAGAGTGATGAAATGCAGCACCATGTGCATTTCCAGCAGACATTGAATGTGCTGGACCTGGCTTTCCACGGCAATAAACAGCTTGTCTAATGGAAATAATCAGACACAGATGACTGAGCGGATACTTGGCCTTTGGCATTTAGACCTCTAAATGTCAGTGACCTGGAGCATTTCTTCCTCAGCCAGCTGCAGAGATGTGTTAATGATGTGCTCACCAGATTGTGCTCCCAAGTCTAATTTAGTTGGAGAAACCACTGAGGTAGAAACCTCTAAACTGGTGGAGGTTGTTGATAGAATCCTTGCTGGTGTACTCTCTGAGGGTAGAGTGGATTCCTCTCCAGAGATAGAGCTGAGGATCTCTGGTGTTGGCCTCTTCTTGGCAAATATTCACTCGCTATATACAGCAAGGGAATTAGTATGTAAAAGGGATAAAAGCTAGTGTAGGTTAAGAATGAATTAGCATTGGTAGTAATGGGAAAGCTGCACAGTGGTACATTAGGAAGCTCTTTGGGTTGGTTGCCCATTGAGGTCTCTGCGTCTCCAAATTAGCAGTTGTGCTGTTATCCAGTCCAGCCAACCCATTTTCTCCTCGTATGGAGTGAGGAGCATTATTACTACCATCACTGTGGTCTTCGCCCAACCTGTTTTCGAGATTATTATTTTACTGCAATGAGATCAGGGGAATATGATGGCGGTGACGCAAGAGCAGCAGAAGTGATGAGGTATCCTCAATGATTATGTAGGAAGTGCAGAGGGTTGGAAGTGTGAGAACTTTGGGAAGATGAGGTGGGTGAAAGCTGTTGAGTGGACATGATACATCCAGAAGTAAGTGTTGTAGTCCATAAACCTTAGTGAGAGTCATATGCAGTGGCAAACAGTGGTGGCCTTGTAATAGCTTACCCCTGTTGAGCGCAGATCACTCACCCTCATCCTGCACAGCTGGGCATTTTTTTTAACCAGGGATACTGCACTGACCCTAGCTGCTATCTCAGTCCAGCTGTCTGAATCTGGTGTCTTGGCCTCCTTTGTTGATCAGTAATGAGAAAGGATGTCCTTCCTTTCCATCACCCCATCCACCATCACCTCAGGTCCCTGATCACAAAGCAGGAAGTTAATTTTCCTTTCTTATCTTTTTCCTTCAGGATAACTCTGGAATATCACAATATGAGGAGCCATTCTTGGCATGCACCATCTGAATTGGGGTTCACATGTTGCGTTAGTGTGTTAAACGTTATAACTTTCCAGCGGTGGTGACCATTTCTGCTTCTCCCGCCAGACGACTCAATGAGACAACTGCTGAACAGCCACTTCCATAGCTTATTGAGCTGAAGAGCAGAAGCTTGTGTGAGAAAAGTCAAAAAATGGACGATGGTAGACCAGCCACCATGAATCTTCCCAAAGAAAACAGTCAACAAATGGAAATCTCAACTCAATGTAGGGAAGATAATCAGAACAGAAGTGTATTTATAGAAGTGATAGAAACAGGAAGTGAAATAAACTAGTGAGAATTATTTGGGAATGAATCAGAAAATGAAAATTCAAACTTTGACCCACCAGTTATCAAACTGGTTAATACAAAGGTGCTTACAAATTATATGCAATATTATGTTAACTCCCAACAACTTATCAAAGTGACTTCCAAATTCTATTACAGAACCCCAAATGATTTTGTGTAAATAGGCCTGAAAGGAAAAAAAAAGTTTTTACCCATATATGACGTTAAAGTAGGAGAGTGTTACCCATAAAACATCATCCTTACAGACTCAACCTACAAATGTTAGCTGAAGTGAGGGAAGAGATCAAGTTCATGGTGGATGATGAAGTTATTGAACCAAGTCATTACTAGCCAAAGCTCTTCTATTGTGTTGGTGCTGAGGCTATATCGATCACACAAATTATGTGTCAATTACTGTAAAGTCAACACAGTCACAAAGATGGATTTGTACCCAATTCCATGATTACAGGTCTGTTTTGGACAAACAAGATTTGTTACAAAAACCAACTTGTTAAAAGTATATTGGCAAACTCTATTCCCTGATACATCCATAGAAACATCATCTTTTGTAACACTTGATGGAGCCATTAAAAGCTTATGCAACGGTTCAATGACTAATCTCCATAGTAATAAATGGAATAAATTAAATTGATGATCTATCAAGTCACTTTTCACTTTGGGATCTGACCTGTTCAGCAGAGGAGGAAGTGCTGGATGTCTTTAAACACATAAAAGTGGATAAATCCCCAGGACCTGATCAGGTGTACCCAATAATTCTGTGGGAAGCTAGGGAAGTGATTACTGGGCCCCTTGCTGAGATATTTGTATCATCGATAATCACAGGTGAGGTGCTGGAAGACTGGAGGTTGGCTAATGTGGTGCCACAGTTTAAGAAGGATGGTAAGGACAAGCCAGGGAAACATAGACCAGTGAGCCTGACATTGGTGGTGGGCAAGTTGTTGGAGGGAATTCTGAGGGACAGGATGTACGTGTATTTGGAAAGGCAAGGACTGTTTAGGGGTAGTCAACATGGCTTTGTACATGGGAAATCATGACTCACTAACTTGACTGAGTTTGTGAAGAAGTAACAAAGAGGATTGATGAGGGCAGAGCAATGGATGTGAACTATATGGACTTCAGTAAGACATACAAGAAGGTTCCCCATGGGAGACTGGTTATCAAGGTTAGATCTCATGGAATACAGGGAGAATTAGTTATTTGCATACAGAGCTGGCTCAAAGGTAGAAGACAGAGGGTGGTGGAGGGTTGTTTTTCAGACTGGAGGCCTGTGACCAGTGGAGTGCTACAAGGATCAGTGCTAGGTCCACTACTTTTCATCATTTATATAAATGATTTGGATGTGAGCATAAAAGGTATAGTTGGTAAGTTTGCAGATGACACCAAAATTGGACGTGTAGTGGACAGTGTAGAAGGTTACCTCAGATTACAACAGGATCTTAATTAGTTGGGCCAATGGGCTGAAAAGTGGCAGATGGAGTTTAATTCAGATAAATGCGAGGTGCTGCATTTTGGGAAAGCAAATCTTAGCAAATCCTTTACACTTAAGGGTAAGATCCTACGGAGTGTTGCTGAACAAAGAGACCTCGTAGGTTCATAGCTCCTTCAAAGTGGAGTCGCAGGTTGATAGGATAGTGAAGAAAGCGTTTGGTATGCTTTCCTTTATTGATCAGAGTATTGAGTACAGGAGTTGGGAGGTCATGTTGCGGCTGTACACGACATTGGTTAGGCCACTGTTGGAATATTGCATGCAATTCTGGTCTCCGTCCTATGGGAAGGATGTTGTGAAACTTGAAAGGGTTCAGAAAAGATTTATAAGGATGTTGCCAGGGTTGGAGGATTTGAGCTATAGGAAGAGGTTGAACAGGCTGGGGCTAATTTCCCTGGAGCTTTGGAGACTGAGGGGTGACCTTATAGAGGTTTACAAAATTATGAGGGGCATGGATAGGATAAATAGACAAAGTCTCTTCCCTGATGTGGGGGAGTCCAGAACTAGAGGGCATAGGTTTATGGTGTGAGGGGAAAGATATAAAAGAGACCTAAGGGACAACGTTTTCACACAGAGGGTGGTACGTGTATGGAATGGGCTGCCAGAAGAAGTTTTGGAGGCTGGTACAATTACAGCATTTAAAATGCATCTATGTGGGTATATGAATAGGAAGGGTTTAGAGGGATATGGGCCAGGTGCTGACAAAGTGGGACTAGATTGAGTTGCAATACCTGGTCAGCAAAGGGTCTGTTTCTGTGACTTGTTATGATTCCACAAGAAACTGGTATTTTCGGTAGTTACTTCAAATTGCAAGTGTCAGCAAGTAGTAACATGGCAGTTGCAGAATGCTTTTCGGTGACCAAATTTTCTATATACCTGTAGACTACTTATTTCCAGAAGTGGCATTAATAGGCCATATATCAAGATTTGGAGAATAAATAGAGGCTATGGAAACTACGACAAGATGGTGCAGAAGAGAGGAGAAGGATGAAAAGAAGAGTTCCTTGGAAATAACCAAGACACGGTGTTCAGAGAGCATGACATCAACACAAACCCCAGGAACCCATCCAGGAGAAAGATATAAATAGAAAGCAGGATACAACAGCTTCGCTTCACTTGGAGGTCGCCACTGATGATGTTACTTAGCCAGGTAATGAAACATCTGGATATCAAACCTACAGCTCAGTGAGCAAACCTACACCCTAAATCTCAACCTGAGCTACAAACCTTCACAAACCTTGCAAAAGCGATTCTCTTACCTATGTCTCTGTGGTGAGCCATGTGTGAGCGTTTGTACCTCTGTGATGAAATCCTCACTGAAATCTGCCACCCAGTACAACCACAGCTGTGATACAAGAGCAGGACATGAAAGTGAGCATATTTATCCATCATCTCCTTCAAAGCTGGAATTGTAGATGTCTGCAAGATCTCACCATTTAACCCACTGTTTGAGTAAGGGAAGTTAAGTGGCTCTCAACTCAATGAGAGCTAATTATATTTAATTCTCTCTATCAGAAGGTACCAGGAAAAATGAGCAAGTGGGGTGGCTGTGGTTACAATCTTTGTCATGCCATTGAGTGTGAATGCATTGCTTTACTAAAGCAACAATACCCAGCTGGTGCTATGACGATAGACAGTGAATCACATTGTTCAGTATCCTGTAGCTGTTTTGATTTCTTCATTCCATGCCTGTCCATTGTGTCTGCAACCATTCAGCCATTACAATAAAACAGAGGGTATTTCTTGGAGAAAGTGAGGACTGCAGATGCTGAAGATCAGAGTCAAAAGGTGTGGTGCTGGAAAAGCACAGCAGGTCAGGCAGCCAACAATGCCTCCTCGAAAGAATACATCAGATGGCAAGTGTGGCAGAGTCTATCCCCATTTATATCAGAAAGGGCTTTCCAACAATGCACAGTGTCCGAGGGTGTGTAATAACTGCAGAGGCTTCTGTTTTCAATGACACACAAGTCAAGCTTTGAATGAGGGTAGTCCAAGTTTTGGATGATGGAGGTAAATTCCACAGGCTCATAATTCTCGAGGTAAAGACTTTTCTCCTGTACTCTATTGTAAATCTCTTAAATGCACTCTTAAGTTCATCAGGCATTATCATGTAAAAACCTTTGCTTATAGTTGCACACTAATTGCTAGTTAAGGGATTGAGATTTTTCCAGTTGGGGTATAATGGCAGGAACTGACACTAGAGACTCTTATGGCTATCTAATTGCAATGAACTGCTTCCAGCATCATAAAATCTGAACAATGTAATGAGAATTAATGGACTATTCCCTCAATTGCTTGCACCTGCATTATATAATGAATTGGGCTGGTTAGCAACAGTGAATACAATTCAGAATTACTCCATTGACTGTTTTTTGGGATATATTGAGGTTGTGAATGGCACAACAATATATAAATACAAGCCTTGTTTCTTATCACTGCTTAGTGAATTGCCTTCTGTGAGAATGGACTGACTTATTTGGCAGAAGTTGCCTGTAGTCCCTTGAGATGAAGCATTGGCCAAGAAATTAATTGCAGTAGCGATTTTCTCAGTCACTCGAAAAGCTATCTTTGATTTGGGAACTTGCTGATCTTTCTACAGTTCTTCTATAGTCTCTGGGCTTAACCAGACTTCTATTCCACTGTACTATTCAAGTACGATTTTTGGGGACTCTACATATAGCTGGCTGATATCTGTGGGAAGATTTGGATCTCCTAAGGTATTACTTTTAGGAAGTAAATTGCTGGCGTTTTAGGTTCTTTGCTTTTCTTGGTCATTTTATGCTCCCTCCAAGATGAGTTTCAGGGCATGGAGCAGTTTGTAAAACCCAGTACGTGGACATTCCAGCACCTACCTTCCTGCCCCAACCAGTTTGAGATTTTGTGAGGGCATTGGTAGAGCCTATGAAGTGCTTATTCTCATTTTGCCTACAGCATAGGCTGGTGTCAGGCCAGAGAAAGCTGGGATACCTTTGTGGCTACTCTCTCCATTAAAAGATCCCAGATCTCCCAACTTCAGCCAGTCCCCCACCATCTCAACCAGGAGCTCTGCGGAAGGACCCACCAGACAGTCAGGAAGAAAATGTACAAAGGTGATAGGTTGATTTTTGAAATACGACAATGTTCTTTTACATATCTGGTTAGAAACATTTGATTTATGCTGGCTTCTACTCTAGCATTGTGGCCAAGAGAACACAATGTTGTTCAGAGATAAAGAGAAGCTAAGGCACAGCATTAATAATAAGAAGAGTGGTGTTCTCTGGTCCCACAGTTCTTAAGTCAATGACAAACATCCAAACCACATAAGACCTCCTTCCCTTCTTCCTGCTCAGCTGGTCACCATCTAACTTGTGGAACAGGTTATGCCATTATGGTAAGGCAATGCAGCATCATTCTCCGTGCTCTTCTGAGTACCCCAGATTTTTCCGGAGTAGTCCAGACAGTGGCAGTGCTTTATTAGAATCATAATCCTACCTTCCACTCAGGAATATTCTACCTACTTTTCTAATCAACCTGTTCAGAGATGTTATTCCACATCTCTGTAGCAGGGGGCAGATGGGACTTAAACTCAGGCCTCTTGTTCCAGGGTAGGGACACTACCACTGCACCACAAGAGGGCCCTCAGGAATATTTTATACTACTTTTATCATTTTGTCTTCTAGTTGCCTGCAGTTGCATTTATTGTTCCCTCTCATCTGCTTACCAATTTACTTGTCAATTATTCTGTCTAAGCAGGAGATTACTACTGATGTGATGATGACAGTATAGACACATTTCTGAAGATTGCCCATATTGAAGAGTCAATTACTAAGTCAGCTTTTGAATTCTCTGCTTCAATAATATATACATGGACAGAGAAAGTGGGGATGTTTGCTGCTAACTATTATTTCCTTACTGTTCTGTTTCATTAAATTTATCCATGAAATGTAATCGTCACTGCAAGGACCAGCACTTGTTGCTCATTCTTAATTGCCTTGAGTGCTGAGCTAATGGATCGAAGTAGAACAAAGAACAAAAAAAATTACAGCACAGGAACAGGCCCTTTGGCTCTCCAAGCCTGCTCCGATCCAGAACCTCTATCTAAACCTGTTGCCTATTTTCCAAGCATCTGTATCCTTCTGCCCTCTGTCCATTCATGTATATGTTTAGATACATCTTAAATGACATTATCGTCCTTGAGCACGGCTGTGATATCCTCTCTGACCAGTAATGCAACATGTAGGTTGTTCTTCTTCTGTAGTCGAGAGTGTGGTGCTGGAAAAGCACAGCCGGTCAGGCAGCATCCGAGGAGCAGGAGAATCGACGTTTAGGACAAAAGCCCTTCATCGGGAATGAGGTACTTCTTCAGCAGCTTGTTCTTCTTTCACATGAACAAATGTTTCCTGCATAACACTTGAATTCATCCATCAAAGGAAGAGAGATAGTAATATTATGGAGTAGAACAGTTTTCTTTGTATCAAGCCCTATTATATACAACATGAGCAGATTCAGAATATAGATCTCCTTTATCTGAAAAACTGATCATAAGCCAAACTTAGAAAATCATTTCTTCTGGACCTTTGTGACAGTTCTGTTTTGTACATTATTTTTCCTCATGCTTCTTTCCAATTGCATGCCAATTTATGGATGACATTGCATTCTAGATTTATTGCAAGTTGGAACTGAGTTGGAATTAACTAAATTAATTTCAGTTCAGTCTTTACATCAGGCAGGAGAGAAAACTCTCATCCATTCAATGTGAACTGGAATTAACCCAGGTCCCTGAGTGAAGAACATTATGGTAATCCATTGTAGCATCCAGCCCCCAAGCTCTTTTAATTTTGAACATAAAACAAGTAGCAAAGATTAAGCTGTTGAGTTATTATTACTGATTTATTTATTTATCACTTTCACCTTCACTTGTTTTCGATTGGCAACAGGATTGCGTCATTATGCCAGTAATAATACTGGCACCCATTCTTCAATTATAACAGCATGGCTATTTTGGCTTTAATCCTAGTTTTGATATAATGACTGTAAACTCACATTGCGGGAAGTTAATTAATCATAAATTTAATGAATCTGTGCACAGTTGTAAATCACTATTTTAAATAATTATTATTTGATGGAACTAACTACTGTCAACAGTGACTGTGGTACCACTTTTCAGTATTAACAATGGATATTATGAAGACCTTTCTAATAGACATGCCACATCACAAACCTGTCGTATACAGAGAAGTTGGATAGGGAGATGTCTAGACAAGTGGGAAATTTGGCTGTTTTCAGCAGCCAGCCTTTCTGCTGGCCAACTGCTTGAAGTTGTAGTCAAGTAGTTCAGAAAGCACTGAGGTAAATTGCAGAGATGGGATGCAAGTATTCAGTAGCATTTTATCGGCAGGAGCGATACAATTATGTTATCAAACAGTGTATCATTTTTAGTACGATCTGGAGGAGCAGACCAATCACACCTCCATAACCACCACCCATTTTATTCATTAATCACAACATCCTGCCATTTTAACCTCAGACCCTCCCATTTCAACTGAACACTTTTTCCCCTGGCTCTTTACTTGGTTCAAAGCTGCCGATCATCTTCCACTCTTCCTATTTCTGTTGAAAGACAATCAATCTGAACATACACTGCAAAGGTCTTGGGCCCTGACAACATTCCGGCAATAATACACAAGATTTGGGCTCCAGAGCTTGCCCCTCTCATAGCCAAGTCCTTCCAATACAGTGAGAACACCAGCATCTACCTCACAATATGGAAAATAGCCCAGGTATGTCCTGTACACAAAAAGTATGTCAATTCAACCCAGTTAATTACTGATCTATTAGTCTACTCTGGATCAACAGCAAAGTGATGGAAGGTACCATCCACCATGCTATTAAGCAGCACCTGCTCAGCAACAATCTGCTCAGTGATGCCCAGTTTGGGCTCTGCCAGGGCCACTCAGCTCCTGTCCTCATCACAGCCCTGGTTCAAACATGGACAAAAGAGCTGAATTCCAGAGGTGAGGTGAGAGTGACAGTCCTGGACATCAAAGCTGCATTCAACTGAGTGTGGCATCACGGAGCCCTAGCAAAACTAGAATCAGTGGGTACTACAGTGCAAACTCTCATACCTGGTACATAGCAAGTTATATTTGGAGGTCAGTCATCTCAGTTCCAGGACATCTTTGCAGGAATTCCTTAGGGAATAGTCCTAGGCCTAACCATCTTCAGCTGCTTCATCAATGACCTTCCCTCCATCTTAAGGTCAGAAATGGGGATGCTCAATGATGTTTGCACAATGTTCAACACCATTCACAACTCTTCAGATATTGAATTGGTTCATGTTCAAATGCAGTAAGATCTGGACAATAGACCGGCTTAGACAGACAAATGGCAAGCAACGTTTGCACCACACAAATGCCAGGCAATGACCATTTCCAATAAGAGACAATCTAACCACTGCCCTTTGACTTTCAGTGATGTTACCATCACTGAATCCCCATCAACATACTTTGTCATTGACCAGAAATTTAATTTTTGTTTTACTCATTAATGGGACTTGGGTGTCCCTGGCCAAGCCAGCATTTATTGCCCATCCCTAATTGCCTAGAGGGCAGTTAAGTGTCAACCACATTGCTGTGGGTCTGCAGTCACACGTAGGCCAGATCAGTTAAGGATTGCAGTTCTGGAAGTAGGTTTGTTCGCTGAGCTAACCTACATCCAGAACCTCAACCTGAGCTACAAATCTTCTCAAAACTCACAATGGCAGTTCTCTTCCCTTAAGAATATTAGTGAAACAGATAGGTTTTCCCAAAAATTATTAGTGGTTTCAAAATAATTCCAGATTTTTATTGAATTCAAATTCCACCATCTGCCATGGCAGGATACAAACCCAGGTCCCCAGAATCATCACCTGGGATTCTGGATTAACAGTCTAGTGATAATATCACTCGGCCACCCATATCCCCTAAAGTCATGTGGTATGTGATAAGCTGTTCGAGATATGAATGCAATGGATTTCCCAATTGGACTTGCCAATACATACAGTGGCTATAAGACCATGCCGGATCTGGGAATACTGTAGCGAGTAACTCATCTCCTGACTCCCCAAAGCCTGCCCACCATCTACAGGGTACAAGTCAGGAGTGTGATGGAATACTCCTCACTAGACTGGTTGAGTACAGCTCTAACAACACTTGAGAAGCTTGACACCATCTAGGTCAAACCTGCCCACGATTGGCACCACATTCACAAGCATCCATTCCCTCCACCATTGATGCTTGTGGATATGGTGCCAATTATGTGGGCAGGTTGACCTAGATGGTGTCAAGCTTCTCGAGTGCTGTTAGAGCAATACTGTGCACTATCTGCATGATGCACTGCAGAAATTCACTAAGGATCTTTAGACCGCACCTTCCATCTGGAAAGAAAAGGGCAGCAGATACATGGGAACACCACCACCTGCGAGTCCCTCTTCAAGCCACACACTATTCTGACTTGGTAATATATTACCATCCCTTCACTGTTGCTTGGTCAAAACCCTGAAATTCTCTTCCTAACAGTATCATGGATCTACCTACAGCAAGTGGACTGCAGAAATTCCAGAAGACAATTCACTACCACCTTCTCAAGGACAAATAGGGACAGGCAATAAATGCTAGCCAGCCAGTGATGCCCACATTCCAAGAGTGAATGAAAATAAAACTACATTCCCTCTTCCTAGTTACTACACTGACTCATTTTCCTTATCTACACAGATAACTTAAGCATCCACAAAAATCTTTCATTTATGCCTCATATACAGCTCCTCAGTGAGATAATCAGAAAACCACATCAGGTTCCAAACATACATGGATGACACTCAGCTCTTATTCATGATCATTTCTCTTGAACATGCTCCTGATTTTGAATTGTCAGATTGCTTATTCAACATTCAATACTTGATGAACAGCAATATGATTCAACTGAATATTGAAAAGACAGAGCCATTGCATTGGTCCAATCCAGAAAATCCATTGCCTAAAACCGACTCCACTTATCCTTCCTGGTAACTGTCTGAGTCAGAATCACACTGTTCAAAATGTTAGTATTATTTAAATTCTGGCCACAGCTCAGCTGCTGTTGAAACCCTCATCCATGCCTTTAGTTATCTCTAGACTTAGTCTAATGCACTTCTGGCCAGGCTTCCATGTTGCATCCTTTGTAAACTTAACGTTATCCAAACTCTGCATGTTGTGACACGCACCCTTTCACCCATCATCCCTGTTTGCACTAATCCACAATGATTCTTGGGTAAGCAGTTACTTATCTTTTCAAATTCTCATCCTTGTTTTCAAATCCCTCCATGGTTCTGTGCCTCCCGATCTCTGTTTGCTATTTCTATTCCCTCCCCTGACTCTACAATCTTCTGAGATGTCTGTGATCCCATTCTGCCTGTTTGAACAGGCCTGGTTTTAATTACTTCACCACTGGTAAAGTTTTTGCATTTCAATTGTGGAGTCACATATCTCTTCAAATATGTAACATAGCTCAACAGGAATTCCTACACCAGTTTAGTTGCTACTGTATGAGCAAAATTCAAGTTTCATTTCTCTGTTTAATTTCCACAATTATAACTAAATGGCATTACATTATTTAAAACAGAGGGCCAAGAAAGGAGAGCTCATAATGCATCCAAACAATTGTCAACTTGTAAATCCTTCTGACACATTCCAACACATGGTGGGTAGTCAGAATGTTAGAGAGATTCCTGGACAACTGTGTGCTGGAAAGAAATCAGACCCTCAACCATCATCATAGCTTCAGGCTATAACATCCACATGGTGTCACAACACTTGGACTCTTTGGGGCTGTTTGGTGCCAGTAGTGTGGGGTTGAATTCTTTCTCCATCTGGAATAGATTCAAGATCTAGCAACTTTCTATAATCACAGTGGACATCATGGTGATGGAGGTTGAACCTGCCTTTGGGTAAAGATCTGAAGAAAACTGGCAATAGACAAGATGATTCCCCTAGGAATGGTGTGCTGTTTCATTGGTACCATTTTCATGATTTTTGTCTATAAAATGCATGAAACCCATTGATTTTTTTAAAATCACACATGATGATTTTATCCATTTCGTGTAACTGAAGTTTATATTTCTTTTAAAATAATTTTCAACTTTTGTGTTGCAACATCTATCCTCCCAACTTTCCTTAAGACATTACACAATTTTATTTATATTTGTTTCTATGCAAAACCTACACACACTTAAAAGGTTCAAGAACTTTTAAAACAGACAAATCCCATCAGCCAATATCTTAATTGAAGTCATTTATCCAGTTGTTTTACTGTGGATTAGCTTAACAGTTTTAAGGCATAAGTATGTAAGTTAGTTCGCTGAAGGTTTGTTTTCAGATGTTTCATCACCATGCTAGGTAACATCATCAGTGAGAGTCTCCGGTGGTATTTTAGGCATATTATTTGAAGGCATTTTATCACGGTTCTAATTGAAAATATGCAGTAGGCTAGTTCCACAAAAAAAAGTTTGTGTTTTTTTTCCTGCCTCAGCACCAATCTGCATCTGAACCTGTTTCAGGTTTTAAGTTGATTTTGGAAAACATATTACAAAATTCTCATTAGATGTGGGGGGTCAAAACTGAAGATTGAAAGTGATAAAGATCACATCAAAATTGAGATTTCTTCTAAAAATGACTCAATTTAAATTGAAAATAAGTTAGTGTTTTTCTAAAATTTGAAAGGTACATTGAGGTGGAAGGTATCTTCGTCTGACCACATGGATATGTTGATGGTTTTGTTTAGCACGGTTCAACATTTTTAGGGTTTTTTTTTTCTCTAAGCGAGTAGAAATAGAGAGAATGCTTTCAGTTTCATTGCAGTCTGATAATGGAGAAATGCTGCATACCATATTTGTAACAAGCTAATAGGTGCATGACCAGTTAGGGACTAAATCTGAACTGTGAAATATTCCAAATGCTAAGCTTCTACATTCAGTTCGCCAGTCAACTGTAACACATTCAGCATACAATGGTATTTGGTAGTCTTAAATATTCTGAATTAATTTGTTCATGATTCAAGACTAAATTTAGCTTACATCTACATGCTACACCATCTAATTCTTAGAGTAAATCAATGTTTACTTTTGCCATTGTATACTGCAACTTTATACTTTCCAAGAACACAGCATTAAAGTTTGCTACTGTCAATGCCATATCATATAGTTAAAGTCAATTATTAGGTGTTTTGTTAAGGGAAACATTTACCTAAATGAGTGCAGTCTTTGTTGAAAAAGGTTTTTTGACGAGGAAGAAAGAGAAAGATTGGGAGACTCCAAATCATTTTCAGCATTACTACAACATATACATATTTATTTTGTTAAATTCACACCATCGTTTGAGAGATTATTTAAAAAAAATCTTCCATGCATAAGCTAATGGTGCCTGCATGTCCAAAATACTTGAAGCATTTTCAACTTCCTGTGTTAGGTGTGTGCCACCCCTTCAGTGGTCTGAGCTGCACTGTAGGTTTCCAGAGCACACATAGAATGGTTCAGGAGTGCATTGTAATGTTTAAATATGGACCCAATACTGGTTATAAGATGCTTTTGTGAAATTGATTTACCACAACATTGCTCAGGATGTGATAAACCTTACCTAAAGGATCTCCTCCACTTCCCGCTCCTCCGCCCTTGAACCCCGCCCCTCCAACCGCAACCAGGACAGAACCCCACTAATCCTCACCTACCACCCCACCAACCTCCAGATACATCGGATCATCCTTCGTCATTTCCACCACCTCCAAACGGACCCCACCACCAAGGATATATTTCCCTCCCCACCCCTATCAGCATTCCGGAAAGACCACTCCCTCCGCAACTCCCTTGTCAGATCCACACCCCCCACCAACCCAACCTCAACTCCCAGCACCTTCCTCTGCAACCGCAAAAAATGCAAAACTTGCGCCCACACCTCCCCCCTCACTTCCCTCCAAGGCCCCAAGGGATCCTTCAATATCCATCAGAAATTCACCTGCATCTCCACTCACATCATTTACTGCATCCACTGCACCCGATGTGGCCTCCTATACATTGGGGAGACAGGCCGCCTATTTGCGGAATGTTTCAGAGAACACCTCTGGGACACCCGCACCAACCAACCCAACCGCCCCGTGGCTGAACACTTTAACTCCCCCTCCCACTCCGCCAAGGAAATGCAGGTCCTTGGCCTCCTCCATCACCAGACCATGGCAACACGATGCCTGGAGGAAGAGCGCCTCATCTTCCACCTAGGAACCCTCCAACCACAAGGGATGAATGCGGATTTCTCCAGCTTCCTCATTTCCCCTCCCCCCACCTTTTCTCAGTCCCAGCCCTCAGACTCAGCACCGCCTTCTTGACCTGCAATCTTCTTCCCGACCTCTCCGCCCCCACCCCCTCTCCGGCCTATCACCCTCACCTTAACCTCCTTCCACCTATCGCATTCCCAACCCCCCTCCCCCAAGTCCCTCCTCCCTACCTTTTATCTTAGCCTGCTGGACACACTTTCCTCATTCCTGAAGAAGGGCTTATGCCAGAAACGTCGATTCTCCTTCTCCTTTGATGCTGCCTGAGTTGCTGCGCTTTTCCAGCAACACATTTTTAAGCTTAAAGGATTTGTAAACTACTAACAGTTTAGTTGCTGGCTTGGTGTTTTTGACA
Organism: Chiloscyllium plagiosum; assembly: GCF_037043375.1. Lineage (NCBI taxonomy): Eukaryota > Metazoa > Chordata > Chondrichthyes > Orectolobiformes > Hemiscylliidae > Chiloscyllium > Chiloscyllium plagiosum. The sequence continues at coordinate 53,484,350 of NW_028270150.1, forward strand.
GCTGGTGAACTTCTGTGTACTTTCTGCCTATTTTCAGGTTTCTACTTCACAACACTAACTGGGGTCTCGAGATTTGGAGTTCAGTTAAACATCGAAAGCTCAAGCAATAATTGAGATACTATTGCAGATATGTTACTGCTCCAGTGTTGCATTTTATTGCACTGTGGTTATTCTCTCTAAATAGACCTTTAAATGACCAGTTTCAATAGTTCTTTCAAAGCTCTCTGGCTTACTGGGGTTGTTCTGCCTTCAGCAATGATTATGTTCAACCACATGAAGACAGCTTTAAAGATCTGGATAACCTGACCTTGACCTTTCAGTGTATGGTGCACTAAATGATTAAAAAATAATTTGAATTAGCTGAACTGGTGGTAAAGTTCAGTACTTGGTCCCAAAGAGCAGCACCTAATGTGCTTTAATTTAGGAGTATCTGTGCCAGAAACGCTGATCGATCTTCCCTGATGTGGCGCAAGAATTGGCAAGAAAGGTGAGAAAATACCAAGGGAAAGAAAAACTTAGAATTTCAATGTTGAGAATGTTTTTTGAAATTTTCCCCTGATTAAGTAGTAACTTCAGAATCTTGCAATTGAGCAGCAACCACTTTATTTCAGTGCATTTGCATCTCATTAAAACCTCAACTCAACTTATTTATATGCCATTTTTAATTCTTCTCTCCTTCCCTGAGAAACGAGATGCTACGAGTTCCTTTGAGTAAGTCAGAGCTGCAGCTCATTCCCTGTTTGTCTCAGCAATCAAACAACTGTTTCTTCACAAAAATGGCCGTATTTGTTCAAAGCAGCATCTTCTTCAACCCTTCATCAACACCAGTCAGCATTGGCAAATCACCATGTCATCATATTTGCTGTCAGACCAATTCAGACACCACTTAACTCTTGAGCACTTTACTTTGAAGCTCAGGGAAACATGTGACTTATGTGATTCTGTCATGTTGCTTAGTGCACAGGGACACATCTTATAACTCTTGGCTTGCATTTCTAGCGCAGAACCATTTGCACTTCTTTAGAATCAATGAATCCCTATAGTGTAGAAGCAGGCCATCCAGCCCATCAAGTGCACACCGACCCACTGAAGAGCATCCACCGAGACCCACATCTCATCATATCCCTGTAACCCCACATTTCCCACATCTATTCCACCTAGACTGCACATCCCTGGACACTATGAGCAATTTAGCATGGCCGATTCATTTAAGGTGCATACTTCTGAACTGTGGGAGGAAACCAGAGCCCCCAGAGGAAGGTTATGCAGATAGAGGAAGAATATGCAAACTCCACATAGACAGTCACTGAAGGGTAGAATCAAAAACATGTCCCTGGTGCTGTGAGACAGCACTGCTAATCACCGAGCCACTGTGCCAACCTCTGCTGCTTTTCTTTGTTTTGTTTTTTATAGCACCACTCATTGACTTCAGCACTGATTTAAAGCCTCTCTCTGTTTCACGTTACTTTCTTGATGAATAGGTTCTTTAATGTTTAGTTATAGGCTGAAAAATTATGTGGATTGTATTGCTTTTTAGCGCAGAGGTACAGCCAGGCAGTTTGTCGTGATGGAGCCCTGTTCAGTCAAGGGGGGGTGGATATGTCACTGTACAGCACCTGCAGCATGTGTCAACAGTTTACATGGCAACCACACAATGTGCTTCAAGTAAATAGGCAGTGTTCATGTGTGAAAGTCAAAATGGAGCAGTCCTTAAGTGGGTGAAGAGAGTCTACAGTCAGTAGGGGGCTAATGTCACAATTAAAAAGGATTCTGGGTAATCCAAGATGGAGGATGGGAAAAAATTGTGGCTGTAAAAGCTGCTTTTTTTAAAGAGGTATTTTAGGCGTTGGAAGTGACTTCCTCAAATTCCGGTAGTAGCAATTACTGTTTTATATGCTGTTGCATTGTTAAGGAACTTTAGGGGGAAAAAGGTCAAAACAATGGCACTTTAGAAAGGAGCAAGACAGATAAAGGCAATGACCACAAAGTTGGAGAAAGAAGCCGATACTGCTGTCTGTCACAGCAGCGAATCTGCACAGTTACTGCCTTTGCTGTTTGAGTTCAAGTATCTCTGAACATCGGAGTGCATCTAGGAAAAAATTAACAAACAGTGAAATTCACAGCTGACCTTGGAAGAACCTGTGGGGGAGAGCTCACAGCACAGGAGCAGATAAGCACATGGTTTTTAAGTGTAGCCTTGCTGTAAATCTACAATAGTGAGTAGAGTGGATGCTTTGTTGATTATATGTTTTACTGAGTACTGTCTCTTGATTAAAATTTAAAAGTATAAGAATGAGCTGCCTGGGGAAGTTAGGGAAGCTGGTATAATTACGACATTTAAAAGGCATCTGGATGGGTACTTGAATAGGAAGGATTTAGAGGGATATGGGCCAAATGCTGGCAAATGGGATTAGATTAGGTTGGGATATCTGGTTAGCACAGTGGAGTTAGAGCTGGAAATGTGTTGCTGGAAAAGCGCAGCAGGTCAGGCAGCATCCAGGGAACAGGAGAATCGACGTTTCGGGCATAAGCCCTTCTTCAGGAGGGCATATGCCCGAAACGTCGATTCTCCTGTTCCCTGGATGCTGCCTGACCTGCTGCGCTTTTCCAGCAACACATTTCCAGCTCTGATCTCCAGCATCTGCAGACCTCACTTTCTCCACAGTGGAGTTGGACCAAAGGGTCTGTTTCTGTGCTGTACATCTCTATGATTCTAGTGAAGGGACTCATTTTATTCCAGTCCAGGGTTATGGCTACAGTCAGTTAGGTACTTGGTCCTACCAGAACCCAGCAATCCATGTAGTTGCAGTTTGTGGACTGAGTCACGGCCACTTCTGTAGGTCAAGTTCAACTAGTTCAGGGATTGCAGTAGGTCAGTCAGAGTGCTGTCACTCTGGGGATGGGGGTCAGGGGTTCATTTTTTATCCTGTACTGAGTCACATAAGGGATTGAGCATGATGGATTTGGATAGAAGAGCATTTAGTTTTGATGCATGAGGTGATGAGGTGTCCCCACGGAAAGACCAGGAAGTACAGAGGTCAAGAAACGATAGTGGCTGGGAAGGTGAGATGAGTCAAAGGTGTTGAGCAGAAACAATGTTTACAATAGAGTGAGGTGTAGTCCATGAGTCTTGATGAGAAGTGAATGCAGTGGTCGAGTTAGAGCAAATGGTGGCCCTGCCAGTGTGAGGTAGCAGTGAGAAGACTGTGCCACTTAACCATGTGGACTGCAGAAGATCATTGACATTCTTGTTGGTATGGCTGGGCATCGCAGTTCACTGGAGACACAGCACTGACCCAGGCTGTAATTCATGTGCAAGCTGGCATGACCTCCAATGATAAAGAACTGAACTCCTCTCCATCACCCTGTCCACCAAGATGTCCAGGTTCCTTTCTGTGAAGAAGAGATCAAGCTTTCCTTTCCAATAGGCCATATCCTCAATGATAAAGGTCAAGAATCACAGTGTGAGAGTCCATTCCTTGCTGAAGTAGTTTGCAGCTGAGATTTTAGTATGGTGCCAGTGGCTTGCACATTGGAAGGTTACAGCATCTCCTACTCTCCAAGCACATACTCCCTGAGAAAGGAGCCTAAGAATTTAGCAATGTAATTAATTAAGTGTAATAACTGAAGATTGAGTGGTGGTATTTATCCAGAAAAATCTTCCATTCACATTATTAGAGCAGGTGAAAGATGAACAAAGGTGGTTTGTGATACTTAAGACCCTGATACATGAGGAGGAATATATTTTAAATGGTATATCGTATTTACTGTCCTCCGACGCATCCCCTCAAATGTTTGGTTAGTGCCTTTTCTACGTTGAGTGCCTTGGAACATGGCACATTATTATGGGGGGGGGGGGGAATTTCAGTTACCCTTTTGGATCCAACAATGGACAGGATGTCTAGTGGGCCCCAACTGTCTCTTCACAGGCCAAGCAGGTGGCTGACTTATGTAACGAGTTGGGGCTGGTGGATATTTGGAGATGGAATTCTGGTCTCCTTCCTATCGGAAAGATGTTGTAAAACTTGAAAGGGTTCAAAAAAGATTTACAAGAATGTTGCCAGGATTTGAGGATTTGAGCTCTAGGGAGAGGTTGAATAGGCTGGGGCTGTTTTCTCTGGAGTGTCAGAGGCTGAGGGGTGACCTTTATAGAGGTTTATAAAATCATGAGGGGCATGGATAGGATAAATAGACAAAGTCTTTTCCCTAGGGTGGGGGAGTCCAGACCTAGAAGGCATATGTTTAGGATGAGAGGGGAAAGCTATTAGTGAGTTTTGAGAACATTTGTAGCTCAGGTGGAAAGTTCTGGATGTAGGTTTGCTTGCTGAGCTGGAAGGTTCATTTTCGGACATTTCGTTGCCTTACTAGGTAACATCATTCAGAGGTTCACTGAGGATGTTGCCTGGTGTGGTGAGGGGACATCTGGGGCTGGGCTTCCAGCTTAGCGAGCAATCCTATATCAGGGGAAAGATATAAAAGAGACCTAAGGGGCAACTTTTTCATGCAGAGGGTAGTACGTGTATGGAAGAGCTGCCAGAGGAAGTGGTGGAGGCTGGGACAATTGCAACATTTAATCAGCATTTCAAAGGATGGGTATATGAATAGGAAGGGTTTGGATGGATATGGGCCGGGTGCTGGCAGGTGGGACGAGATTGGGTTGGGACATCTGGTCGGCATGGACGAAGGATCTGTTTCCATGCTGTACATCTCTTTGACTCTATGACTCTAAGATTGTGGGAGGAAAATTGTTGAAAGCCATGGTGAACTCAGGTGCCATAAGAAAAGACTTAAGCTTAAACTGGGAAAATTCTACCCACGTTTGACTTTAGAAGAAGGGTATACCCTCAGATACATAGATTACAACCAAATATCTCAATATTGACAACTCAAAATAATCAAAACAAGTGTTTAGAGATATATTTAATGCATTTTTGCTTTTGGGCACTTGGAGAATAAGTTATAATCAGTATTTGCACTGATAATGCTGCTTTCTTTACAGCTACCATAACGATAAAGTCAATACTTAGTTGCCATGGATACATTCATATAGCAATGCTTCCACTTTACTGCATATTTTTTGGAACAATTGTGTTGACTTTCAGAGGACTGGACCTTAACATAAAAATGGGTAGGTTGGAATCATGCCAGAAGTTAGATTGCAAAAATATTAAAAATAGGAACTCCCCAGCCCCCATATTTTGGATGTGTCCGCTTCTAGATTTCATTAAAGCAGGATGATGAGCGAGTGACCAACCCAAATATGGGAAGTAGTTTGATCAGTTAAATATTATAATGAGGCTGGCTGCCTTCACTTAACAATCATTCTATTTTTAACAGTCCTAGTGCAACTTGTCAGCTACGAAAAAGTGAGAAGGCTCATATTTTGAAGGTTTGTCCAGAATATATATTACCTTGTTTTTTTAAAATTATTTTTTCAAGTAATCTCCCTATTCAAATAAAGGTCAGGATCAGTTACACAGATACCTTGACATTTTTCCATAGAGGTGGTGGAAAGGCATTTTAAATGGTGTGGATGTCTCTGTAAAGAATGATGGTTTAACAATTTCACCCATTTTAATCTCTATATGGTTTTAGCATACAGATAGATGGAAGAGGATGGAAATTAGTAGTATTGTCCCTGTTTATTCGGTGCAAAAGGGACTCAGAATATACTAAGTTAGCTCAGGCAGACAATGCAGATGCCTCGAGCAAGCATTAAGCCCCTTAAAAATGTCAATTAGAGATCTAATATGTGTTAAAGGGCCCTTTGAGAATTCAATGAGTAAGCCAGACATCTGTCTGCATTAGAACTCTGCAGCCAAACAGAGCACTTAGAATTTCATTGAGTAAGTGATTCCAGTAAAACTGGGAGGAACCAGAGCATCCTCCTGAATCCACACAAAATATAATCATCTCATCCTACATCCTACTCTCGGGAATTATTTGAAGGTCTCTCTTGTCCAGAAGGTGTCCTGAAATTAATGAACTTGCTGTGTAATATCCTTTATTTTGTCTCTCAGCCCCAGCCTAACATTTTGCCACACCCAGTATCAATATTAATTGACCCTCGATGGATCAAAGGCAGGGTGGTGACTTGTAAACTACTCACCTCTCTGCAGCACCCCATGCCCTCCCGTGTTCTGTGATCTCATACCTTTCTCTTTGAAGACACCCCCCCATCGCCTTTCATTGTCATTATCCTCTCTGTGTCCTAACATAATGTCTCCAAACCCCACAGTTGAGATTCACACTTCCATCAGCACAGCATGACTACCACCTGATAACCTCCCTTGGCATTTATTCTTCTAACACCCAGCAATTAACAGTCATAGGGTGAACATATCAGTGTGTAACTATGGCCACCCCGGATTAACTTTCGAACTGATTTATTTGTTCTCATATGACTGGTCAAACCTGATCTGTAGGACTGACTGTGATCCAATCCCTGAACTGGAAGGATAAGGATGACTGCACCCTGATCACAACAAGCACCTGACTGATCATGGTCAAACACCTGGATTGAGATTGGAGACAGCTTTGTCTTATTGAGGCATTATTCCTGATTGACCATAGGCCCCTTCACTCAACTAAGGACTTTCAGGCATGTCCATTTAGTTGAAGCTGCATAAGCTTCTTGCACATGTTCTAGGTGTGACACTGACATTGAATGATGCCATAAATATATACATCCACCCCATTGACTCTTAAAGCTGCCTGGCTTTTGGCCTACACTAAGAAGCAAAGCAAAACAGAGATGCTGTGAGTGTCCAGTAACTGCAAAGCGTGTGATCTCTAAGAATGCAACCTAAGAGCCCTGAGATACATCATGTGCAGTTGTATGAGATAGGTGTGTGTCCATGCACTTGAAGTAACCTAGCAGGAGTATTTCAATATAAGGTGTTCAGGGAGCTTTCTGTGCAGTAGTGGAAAGTTGAAATGTATTCTGAGTTAGTCTGAGATGAACAAGGATGATGTGATGACACTGGCGTTTTGCTGTTGCCAATGTCCGTAGCCAAAGGGTGGATATGTTTGCTGTCCTGAGATGTTGGTGAATGGAGCTAAAGGTGGATGTCTGCAGAAGCAACCTGCAACTACCAGGTAATGCTCTGACATTTAGATCAGAAAATGGCATACTTTGTTTTGTTTTTATCCAGTATCTGGGAGAATTGCAAATTGCATAGAAATGAAGCAAGATGAGCTAATATAGAGATACAAATCCACTGGAAATAAGATCATTGTCATTTACTAACAAAATTCTGATACATTTCCTCAACATCAACGATCTGATTGGTTTTATTCTTACTATTCTTAAATTTGTCACCATTGATTACATTGTTCAAGGGTTGGGAGATTTCTACCCAATGTGGCAGTGCAGTAAATTCAATTCTGACGTTTGTTACAAGGTCAAAGAAAAGGATAATGACAACAATAACAATTTATTGTGCATATCATCAGAAAAATCTCCTTGTGAAATTACAATGGCAAATTTTAATGGTTGGGATTAATTCTTGGTAACATATCTATAATTATCACCATCATAACCTTCCTTTTAAGTTTTATTTGGAATGCATGGCCTATTGATTTACATGTTTTTGCTGGGCCCCCTCTGCGTGGTATGCTCTGTTTGAAGCTTAGAAGGAACACTGATTTTAAATTCTGCAAATGACTCTTTCTTTCAACAGAAACAATTAAGCATTAATTGCAAGCTACCGTCTAGTCTCGTTTGGCTCAGTTGTTGCACTAAAATTGATCTCCTCTATTTATTGGCTATGTAATTTATACAAAATGATAAAGCCTAATGGTCTTAGAGATAGCTTTTTTTCATTAAACCCTTGAGAATTAAAACCCTTGAGAAAACCTTTTTTCTTTAACAATTTGCATGTTCCCTAGCAGGAAGTCACACTATATTTAATGCCTGTTGCAGATGTCCAAGCAAAATGAGCTTTGGCAGGGAGTTGGAAGTAGGCTATTTTCTGATGAAGTATATTACTATCAGGGAAAGAAATTGTGATCACTTTAATTGGGATATAATAACTTAAAATAAATCTTCAATTTGGATACTAATTGAGGAGTTGCTGTGAAATAATATTCACTTAAATAAGAATAAACAATTATCAAGACTTATACAAAAATATTCCTTACTGTTGGTATTTTAATTTAACTTCAGGTGTATCTTCACTCAAGATTGATTGCATTAATTTATAGACTGTTATCTACTATTCTCTTTCTGAAGATTTTAGACAATGTTTTTTCTCAGAAGGAAGTAATTGATATTGAACTGGTGATCAAAGAGAATGTAAATCCCACTCCTGTTGCCTTTTGCTTTTGCTTTCTTCATTATTAACTAAGTTTAATGCAATTTATAATCTCTTCCATACACTCCTTTGAGACGTTTTTGATCTCTCTTGAATTCTGTTTTGTGACCTTACTCTATTGTGTTTCAGCCATTCACTCATTCAGCCAGTTGTAACATTCATGGTAGCCTCTATTAATGATTTCAAGCTATCTCCAACCCCCCCCCCCCCCCCCCCCCCCCCCCCCCATCAGGTTTACAATATGTATTGATAACTTGGGAGAAACAAAGTGAATATGCTGTTGACAATTTGCAGAAGGCAGAAAAATAGGTGGAAAAGCAAGTTGAGAAAGGGACACAAACAGTTTACAGAGAGATATTGATAGGTTGACTAACGGGGCAAAAGGTTGGCGTATAATGTGGAAAAATGTGAAGTTGTTCAAAATGAACAAAAGAACAGATCGTTTAAATGCAGAAAAAGTATAGATAGTTGCAACACAAGAGGACTTATAGGTCCTTATGGGTACAATAGAACACAGAAAGCTAGTAAACAAGTGCAACAGGTAATCAGGAAAGCTAACAGACAATGGCCCTTATTTAAAAGGATTGGAGTATATGAACAGGGAAGTCTTACTGCAACCGTACAAGGTGCTGGTGAGACCACATCTGGAGTATGTGAGCAGTTTTGGTCCCCTTATTTAAGAAAATATATGTTTTCATTGGAAACAATTCAGAGAAGGTTCACAAGGATGATCTCTGGTGTAGAGGGTTTGTCTTATGAGCAAAGGCTAAATATGTTGGGACTCCACTCACTGGGGTTCAGAAGAATGTGAGGTAATTTCATTGAAACAATTGATTTTTAAGGGGCTTGACCGGGTAAAGGCTGAGTAGATGCTTTCCCTCATGGGAGAGTCGAGAACCAGAGGGCATTATCTCAAAGCTAAGGGGCACCAATTTAAGACAGAGGTGAGAAAGGATTTCTTTTCGGAGGGTTTGAATCTTTGGAACTCTTTGCAACAAAGAGCTGTGGGGGCAGAATCCTTGCATTTTTTAAGGTTAGAAAGACAAATTCTTGATCAATAGGGGAATCAAATGTTACAGGGAAAACAGCATGAAAGTGGATGTGAGGAGTGCTGGATCAGCTGTGATCTTACTGACTGGTGCAACAAGCTCCAGGGGTGAACAGCCTACTCCTGTTTCTATCTTTTATAACCTTATGGTCTTATAATCTCGTGCAATATTTATATAAATGTCATTTATATGCTCTCTCAAGTCAAATCCAATATCAGGTATCCCATTATCGTTTACAATTTTTCATCCATTCCCCTCTGTTGTGTTCTCCATATTTATCATGACCTTGGTTGTCCTTTTATGTATGTCATTACTCTTATTTAAGTTTGCCTTCTAATCTCACATGACATCATTACAATACAGCACAAACATTTTGTATCCATGCTAAAATAGCAAAATAGCTAAGAAAGCGAAAACAACTTTTTAGTGTGATGAAAGCTATAATTTTGATATGATTGATTACAAAATGAAACAACTAAAATGAGAGGCTGGTTGGTGTAGGGAATGCTGGATGACTAAAGAAATTGAGGGTTTGATTAAGAAAAAGAAGGAAGCATATGTCAGGTATAGACAGGATAGATCGAGTGAATCCTTAGAGATAAAGGCAGTAGGAGTATACTTAAGAGGGAAATCAGGAGGACAAAAAGAGGACATGAGATAGACCAGTGAGCCTGATGTCGGTGGTGGGCAAGTTGTTGGAGGGAATCCTGAGGGACAGGATGTATATGTATTTGGAAAGGCAAGGACTGATTAGGGATAGTCAACATGGCTTTGTGTGTGGAAAACCATGTCTCACAAGCTTGATTGAGTTTTTGAAGAAGTAACAAAGAGGACTGATGAGGGCAGAGTGGTGGATGTGATCTATACGGACTTCAGTCAGGCATTCAACAAGGTTCCCCATGGGAGACTGGTTATCAAGGTTAGATCTCATGGAATACAAGGAGAACTAGCCATTTGGATACAGAACTGGCTCAAAGGTAGAAGACAGAGGGTGGTGGTGGAGGGTTGTTTTTCAGACTGGAGGCCTGTGACCAGTGGAGTGTGACAAGGATCGGTGCTGGATGCACTGCTTTTTATCATTTACATAAATAATTTGGATGTGAACATAAGAGAGTTAGTCAGTAAGTTTGCCGATTACACCAAAATTGGAGGTGTAGTGGACAGTGAAGAGGGTTACCTTAGATTACAACAGGATCTTGACCAGATGGGCCAATGGGCTGAGAAGTGGCAGATGGAGTTTAATTCAGATAAATGCGAGGTGCTGCATTTTGGGAAAGTAAATCTTAGCAGGACTTATACACTTAATGGTAAGTTCCTAGGGAGTGTTGCAGAACAAAGAGACCTTGGAGTGCAGATTCATAGCTCTTTGAAAGTGGAGTCACAGGTAGATAGGATAGTGAAGAAATAGTTTGGTATGCTTTCACTTAGTGGTCAGAGTATTGAGTACAAGAGTTGGGAGGTCATGTTGCAGCTGTACAGGACATTGGTTATGCCATTGTTGAAATACTGCATGCGATTCTGGTCTCCTTCTTATCGGAAGGATGTTGTGAAACCTGAAAGGGTTCCGAAAAGATTGACAAGGATATTGTCAGGGCTGTTTTCCCTGGAGCGTTGGAGGCTGAGGGGTGACGTTATAGAGGCTTATAAAATCTTGAGGGGCATGGATAGGATAAATAGACAAAGTCTCTTCCCTAGGGTTGGGGAGTCGAGAACGAGAGGGCATAGGTTTAGGGTGAGAGGGGAAAGATATAAAAGAGACGTAAGGGGCAACGTTTTCATGCAGAAAGTGGTTGTGTATGGAATGGGTTGCCAGAGGAAGTGATGGAGGGAGGTCAGTATAAATATTTCTTGGGAGTTTGATTCTAACCTTATAACTTAAAGAAAGGTTTCTGACTTCAGTTTTTGTCATGAACTTTCTATATTAAGATCATTCTCTCATTTTTTTTCTCATTAGTCTGGAAACTCTTTATTTATTGATGATCTACAATAGTTAGCTTAATTATCTGCTTTAGGGAGCAGGGTAAATTTTCCAGTCTCTCACATTATCAAAGAGGAGATGGATCTGTTGGGATCATGCCAAATGATAAGTCTTTTCTACTAATTGCAATGTTTGTCCTGCCACTTCCCATTCATATGAAAAATAGAAGAGAGATAAAGATCGTGCCCAATATATCTGGGCCCATAATTCTGCAGAAATACCACTAATGTTTTGCTTTACCACTGGCTGGAAACCAGGGCAAATCCCAAAGAAATGCCGCGATGTTAGGTTTCACTTGGGATTCTGTCCGATTCCGATTCCTATTGGAGACACAATAGGAATTGGACTGTTGAAAGAAGTCAGTTTATGTGACAAAAAACAAATGGGGCTTTCATCCAAAAATATATCAATAAGGCATAAAGTACATATAAAGTTATAACAGTTCAAAAATAAATATCACTACTACCTTATGACCTGACACTGCAGCATACAGTGATGGGCAGAATTGATACAATTTCCCTAAAATGGTGTAATCACAATCCTGGGGGTATACTACAGGCCTCCCAACAGCCAGCGAGAGATTAGATTCCCTCCAGTATGGAAACAGGCCCTTCAGCCCAACAAGACCACACTGACCCTCCAAAGAGTAACCCACCCGGATCCATCCCCTACCCTATATTTACCCCAACTAATGCACTTCACACTATGGGCAATTTAGCATGGCTATTTCACCTAACCTGCACACCTGGAAACCAGAGCACCTGGAGGAAACCCACGCAGACATGGGGAGAATGTGCAAACTCCACAAAGACAGTCACCTGAGGTGGGAATTGAACCGGGTCCCTGGCGCTATGAGGCAACGATGCTAACCACTGAGCCATCGTGCCGCCCCAAGGTAGAGAACACAATATGTAAACAGATTTTGGCAAGATATAAAAACATAAGGGTTGTTATGCAGAGTGATTTTAACTTCCCCTGTGTTGAATGGGCCTCACTTCATGCTCGAGGTTTGGATGGAGCAGAATTTGTAAGAACCATTCAGGAGGGTTTCTTTACACCGTATGTAAACAGTCCAGAGCTGAAAAATGTGTTGCTGGAAAAGCGCAGCAACTCAGGCAGCATCCAAGGAGCAGGAGAATCGACGTTTCGGGCATAAGCCCTTCTTCAGGAATGAGGAAGGTGTGCCAAGCAGGCTAAGATAAATGGTAGGTAGGAGGGACTTGGGGGAGGGGCATTGGGAATGCGATAGGTGGAAGGAGGTTAAGGTGAGGGTGATAGGCTGGAGAGGGGGTGGGGGCGGAGAGGTCAGGAAGAAGATTGCCGGTTAAGAAGGCGGTGCTGAGTCCGAGGGTTGTGACTGAGATAAGGTGGGGGGAGGGGAAATGAGGGGAAGCTGGAGAAACTGCATTCAAACCTCCAAACAGACCCTGCCACCAAGGATATATTTCTCTCCCCTCCCCTATCAGCGTTCTGGAAAGACCACTCCCTCCGCTACTCCTTCATCAGGTCCACAGCCCCCCACCAACCCACCTCCACTCCTGGCACCTTCCCTTGCAACCGCAAGAAATGCAAAACTTTCGCCCACACCTCCCCCCTCACTTCCCTCCAAGGCCCCAAGGGATCCTTCCATATCCATCACAAATTCACCTGCACCTCCAAATACATCATTTACTGCATCTGCTGCACCTGATGTGGCCTCCTCTACATTGGAGAGACAGGCCGCCTACTTGCGGAACGTTTCAGAGAACACCTCTGGGACACCCGCACCAACCAACCCAACCGCCCCGTGGCCGAACACTTTAACTCGCCCTCCCAATCCGCTAAGGACATGCAGGTCCTTGGCCTCCTCCATTAGCCAGACCATGGCAACACGACACCTGGAGGAAGAGCGCCTCATCTTCCGCCTAGGACCCCTCCAACCACAAGGCAGATTTCTCCAGCTTCTTCATTTCCCCTCCCCCCACCTTATCTCAGTCACAACCCTCGGACTCAGCACCGCCTTCTTGACCTGCAATCTTCTTCCTGACCTCTCCGTCCCTACCCCTTCTCCGGCCTATCACCCTCACCTTAACCTCCTTCCACCTATCGCATTCCCAACGCCCCTCCCCCAAGTCCCTCCTCCCTACCTTTTATCTTAGCCTGCTTGACACACCTTCCTCATTCCTGAAGAAGGGCTTATGCCCGAAACGTCGATTCTCCTGCTCCTTGGATGCTGCCTGACCTGCTGCGCTTTTCCAGCAACACATTTTTCATCTTTGCTCTCCAGCATCTGCAGTCCTCACTTTCTCCATGTAAACAGTCCAACCAGGAACTGGGTTACACTGGACCTGGTTTTCAGAAATGAGCCCAGCCAGGTGAGTGAAGTTTCAGTGGGGAGCATTTTGGGAGTAGTGACCATAATACTGTGAGTTTTAAGATATTCATGGGTAGGGTTACCAGCAGTTCTCGGGTGAAGGTGTTTTTTTCTTTTTTTTAATTACCCCTACACTACTGTCATATAGCAGTAGTGCTTATTTTTCCCCACAGCACCTGTGTTGTGTGTGTGTAAATGCAGGAGTCAATAAAAATACCATGTGCAAATAATTTTAGTCCACATTTTCCACTTAGGTGAAGGTGTTAAATTGGGGGAAGATGCACAACAACAATATTAGACAGGAACTGGAGAATGTTGAATGGAGGCAGCTGTTTGAGGATAAATCCACATTGGACATGTGGGAGTATTTCAAGTGGTAATTGTTAAGAGTTCAGGAGTGGCACGTTCCTGCAAGAATGAAAGATAAGTATGGCAAGTTAGGTGAAGCTTGGATGACCAGAGATGTTATGACCTTTGTCAAAAAGAAAAAGGAAGCATATGTCAGGTCTAGGAGGATGAGAACTGATGAAGCTCTTGAAGTAAATAAGAAAGTAGGAAAGAGTTTAAATAAGGAATTAGAAGTGCTAAAAGGGGTTATGAAAAATCATTATCAAACAGGATTAAGGAGAATCCCAAGGTTTTAATACATATATAAAAAGCAAAAGGGTAACCAGGGAAAAGGTTCACCCACTCAAGGACAAAGGAGGGTCTCTGTGTGCAGCCAGAAGAGGCAGGGGAGGTCCTAAATGAAGGCTTTGTGTCAGTATTTACCAAAGAGAAGGAAAGGGAAGGGTTTGTTGAATTTCTAAGCAAAGTTGCTATTAAAAAGGAAGAGGTGTTGAGCATCTTAAGAAGTATTAAGGTTGATAAGTCTCTAGGTCCTGATCAGATCTATCCCAGAATATTGTGGGAAGTAAGAGAACAAATTGCTGGAGTATTGACAGACATCTTTTTATCATCTTTCACCACGGGTAAGGTCCCAGAGAACTGGAGAATAGCCAATGTAGTCCCACTGTTTAAGAAGGGTAGCATGTCACTGGTAGGGAAATTATTCGAAAAGATCCTCAGGGACAAGATCTATACACATTTAGGATCAAATTGACTTAACAGCGATATACAGCATGGTTTTGTGCAGGGGAGGTCATGTCTCACTAACTTGATCGAGTGTTTTCAGGAGATGACAAAGATGATTGATGAGGTAAAAGCAGTTGATGTTGTCTACATGAATTTCAGTAAAGCCTTTGACAAGGTCCCTCATGGCAGACTGGTCAAAAAGGTGAAGTCACATGGTATTGGGGTGCGCTGACAGAACTGGCTTAGTCATGGAAGATGGAAGGTAGCGGTGGAAGGATGCTTTCCATAATGGAGAGTTGTGACTAGTTGTGTTCCAGAGGGATCAGGGATCCAAATTCAATGAATGAAGGCAGTATTAGCATAGAAGGGCAAAATGAGTCAGCACAAACTTGGAGGGCCAAAAGGTCTGTTCTTGTTGTAATGTTCTTTATTCTTTGTTCTTTGTTCTATGTGTTTTAGTAAAATAAATGTAAGTAGAACAGTGGACTAGCACGTGTACATGTGGCAGGATGGCAATGATCCATGTTGGGGAATGAGTGATAAAGACAAGGACACGCCCTGATTGAATAATCAACAGGATAAGGGACTCATTGGGTTACCATAACCAATGTCTGATGTATGTATTGTGGGAATTACAAAGCATTTGATTAATATATGGCTGCAAATTGATCAGATTAGAAATTGAATATGCAATTTAAGGTGCATACAAGAAGAGAATTTGTGGATCTATAATAAAATAGGGCTGAGTCAGAATGGCTCAGTCAAGGAGATGTCATGCTTGACAAATGTTTTAGAATTCTTTGAGGAAGTAATGAGTAACTTAGACAAAGGAGAGCCAATAGATGTAACCTATTTGGAGTTTCAGAAGGCCTTTGACAAGGTGCTGCAGAGGAGGTTGCTAAATAAAAAAGGAGCCCATTGTATGAGGGACAAGGTACTGGCATCGATGGATGATTGGCTGACTGACAGAAGGCAGAGAGTGGGGATTAAGAGGTCTTTTTTCAGGATGGCAGCCGGTGACTGCAGGGGTTCTACAGAGTTCTGCAGGGGTCAGTGTTGGGACCACAGCTATTCATGTTATATGATTTGGATGAAGGGACCAAGGGCATTTCTGCAGGCTTTGCAGATAATACAAAGATAAGTAGAGGGACAGGCAGTGTTGAGGAAGTGGGGAGGCTGCAGAAGGACTTGGACAGACTAGGAGAGTGGACAAAGAAGTGGCAGATAGACTATAACGTAGGAAACTGAAAGTATGCACTTTGCATGAAAAATTGAGGTGTTGACTATTTTCTAAATGGGGAAAAACTTTGGAAATCTGAAGCACAAAGGGCCTTAACAATCCTGCTTCAGAGTTCTTGTAAGATTAACATGTAGGTTCAGTAAGCAGTTAGAAAGGCAAACACAATGTGAGCATTCACTTTGAGAAGGAGAAAGTGAGGAGTGCAGATGCTGGAGATCAGAGTCAAGAGTGTGGTGCTGGAAAAGCACAGCCGGTCAAGCAGCATCTAAGGAGAAGGAGAATCGGTGTTTCGGGCATAAGCCCTGAATTCATTTTGAGAAGGCTAGAATACATGAACAGGGATATACTACTGAGCCTGTATAAAGTTCTGCTCAGACCATAATAAGAATTTTGTGAGCAGCTTTGCGCCTCCTGTCTAAGAAAAGATGTGCTGGCCTTGAAGTATGTCCAGAGGAAGTTGACAAGACTGATCCCGGGAACAAAGGGCTTGCCATACAAGGAGTGATTGAGGTGTCTGGGTCTGTACTCGGCTGCATTTAAAAGGATGACGGGGATCTTGCTGAAACTCAGAGGCCTGGATAGGGTGGACATGGAGGAGATGTTTCTGCTGGTAGGAGAGACTAGGGCCTGAGCACACAGCCTCAGAATGAAGAGGCAACCCTTTAGAACCTGAGATGAGGAGGAATTTCTTTAATCAGAAGGTGGTGAATCTGTGGAACACATCACCTCAGAAGGCAGTGGAAGTCAGCCATTGATCCCCCGAGGGGGTTAGCCCTTCATCCTGATGAAGGGCTCCAGCCCGAAATGTCGATTCTCCAGCTCCCCGGATGCTGCCTGACCTGCTGTGCTTTTCCGGTAAGTTCCTGTTTAGTAACAGGATCAAAGATTACAGGATAAAGCAGGAGAATGGGGTTCAGCAACGTATCAGTGATGATCGAATGGCAAAGCTGACTCTATAGGTCAAACGGCCTAATTCTATTTCCATATTTTCTGCTCTTAAACAGTCAGGGCAAAGAGCTGCGTTGGAATGAATGGGCAAGATCCAAAGTACCTGAAGGAGGACTCCAGACTGGAGGCACCAGATGAGGCATCACAGTGACAGGAGAGGAATGCTAAAGCTATACGATAGGCCAGAACCCCAGAAGCTATTAGTAGAACAGGCCAGTCAAAGCTGTTAAGAAAGCAAGACCACATAGGCTGGGTGAATGTCTGAAGGAAAGGCATAGAGGATGTTTTTAAGAGAGAAGTCAAAAAGCAAAGTTTAAAATGGAACTTGCCGAAGAAAAATTCACATTAGATGATATGTCTTTTGGAGTGATTTGCAGTGTTAATTATAGAGTCATACAGCATGGAAACACCCTTCGGTCCAACCAGTCCATGCCAACCATGTTCATAAACTAAACTAGTACCACCTACCTGTGTTTGGCCTCTATCCCCCTAAACCTTTCCTATTGATGCACTTATCCAAATGTCTTTTAAACGTTGTTACTGCACCTGCATTCATCACTCCTTCTGGAAGTTCATTCCACACGTTAACCATTCTCTATGTAAAAATGTTGCCCCTTGTTTCCGTTTTAAATCATTCTCCTCTGACCTTAAAATTATGCCCCCTACTTTTGAACTCTCCCTCATTAGGGAAAAAAACCCTTGCTATTCACCTTATCTATACCCCTCACAATTTTTTAAACCTCTATACAGTTACCCCTCAACCTCCTACACTCCAGTGAGAAAAGTCCAAGGCTATCCAGCCTTTCCTTTATAATTCAAAACCCCCAGTCCCAGCAACATTCCGGTAAAATCTCTTCTAAACACTCTCCAGTTTAATAATATCCTTCCTATAGCAGGGCGTCCAGAACTGCACATAGTACTCTAGAAGACATCTCACCAACATGCTGTACAACCTCAACATGATGTCCCAACTACTACACTCATAGGTCTAAGCAATGAAGCAAGCATGCTAAACACTTACTTAACCACCCTATCTAGATTTGATACCAATCTCAAAGAATTATGTACCTGAACCCCTAGATCTCTCTGTTCTACAACACCACCCAGAATCCTATGATTAGAAACCATTTGGAATGTTCTAACTCCACACCTTTGTATTTTTGGATATTTTTAATTTTAATTTTTTATTGAACATATCAAATGATTTATTGGGCTTTTGACAAAGCCATGGGCATCTTTGATTTCTTTTCTTGAAGACATACAGCAAAGAACCACAAGTCCTTGTAAAGGACAAGGAATATAAAGATAAATATATGACCACATAGGTGACCACATACACAAACAGTTTCTATTGAAACAAGTTTAAAACAAAAAGGAATTTTAAAGTTAAAGGAAACTGTTAGATCAACACCATTATTTGAATTTGATATAAATTTGAGATGTAAATCATCTTAAGAAAGTTAGCAGCTGGAATGAAACAGAAATGTTTGATTTTTGTTTTAAGAATATTGTAGGAATATTTTACTGGTCAGTAAATGTTCTCAAAAATTCATGGATGAGTGATAATAATGAGATGCTCCAGTTAGAAGAGATGAAAGAAACAAGGATATGTTTTGTTTTGAGAACTTGGAATAGTTTATCAGCCTGTAATTCAATTAAATATATCACTTAGGATTTATATAGGTTATAGTGAAAAGAAATTATAGATGGCACTAGGAAATATAGGTTAAAGTTTGGATTGGAATAATTAAAAGTTTATGACGACAATAGAAATAGTGAAGAATATCTGCAAGTTAGATACAGTTTAAGGGAAATCGAACTGTAGGATCTTCTAAATCATTTAATTTGGTAGTTAAAGCATTTATGCCAGTGATCAAGCATTACTAATAATTTTGTAAGAAAATGTGATTAAGTGGGATAATCTGTAGATGGACAATATCATCATAGCTAATGAGAGAATAAATACAACCTTGAAAACAAATCGAAAATTGAAATGTTAGATTATCATACTCAATGTATTGCCACATTTAACAAGCTAACATTTACACTGATTGTAGATTCACGGTTGAGGTAGTACATGATTGTCTGATAGCAGGAAGTTGAAGGGCATACATCACATTATGAGGGACCACAATATGCATGAGGCAGTACTTAAGAAATTATTGTAATCTGCTTGATTACAATAAAGCATACAAGAAAGGAACATACCTCATCTAATTAGGTAACCAATTAGAGCATCCCTTTGAATCTATGCCCTCATTCTTTTCTTTTATTGGCTGATCCCCATCTACTCTAGCCAGCCGACTCATGATTTTGACAACCTCTAACATACCATCTCTCAGCCTTCGTCTGGCCAAGGAGTTGGAGGCAAGGAGTTGGAGGCAAGGAGTTGGAGGTGCTGGTGTTAGATTGGGGTGGACAAAGTTAAAAATCACACAACACCAGGTTATAGTCCAACAGGTTTATTTGGAAGCACTAGCTTTTGGAGTGCTGCTCCTTCATCAGGTGGTTGTGGAGTATAAGATCACAGGATGCAGAATTTATAGCAAAAATCTACAATGTGAGGTAACTGAAATTAGATATTGGAAAAGACCTGGATTGTTTGTTAAGTCTTTCATCTTTTAAAATGGGCATGTTGGTTTCAGTTCTTTCATATGTAAATCCCAGAACTTTCTTTAAAGTTACATTCTCAAGTGAACTTTACCAATAGGTGCCATGTAAGCTCAGATAATGCATTGAAGATGTGAGGTGTCCTGTGCGAGGCTGTCTATGCCCTAATGTTCAGACTGATTCTAATCTAAAAAAGGGATTTACAGAATCTTACATGGATTAATGCAGTTTTTGAGCAAAATAAAATGTAATTCTGCAAGTACAAATTCACCCCACAAATATGTATGTGTGTGTGGGAGGATATGAGTGCCTGTGAGAGATTGTGTATATTTGTATGAGGTGTGTGTGTGTGGTCAAATGTCCTGGACCGCTGGAGTGTTCTCTGACTGGGCGGGAACACTTCTGTCTGTTGATTGTTGTGCGGTATCCATTCATCTGTTGCCATAGCCTCTGCTCGGTCTCATCAAAGTACCATGCCTCAGGGCACCTTGCCTGCAGCGTATGAGAAAGACAATGTTGGCTGAGTCACATGAGTATTTACCATGTACATGGTGGGAAGTGTCTCCACATGTAATAGTCGTATCTGTGTCAACATTCTGAAATGTCTTGCAGCGCCTACCATGACAAGGTTGTATGGTGTCCTGAAAGCTGGGCATTTTGCTATAAACAATGATCTGTTTGTGGATTGGTGGTTGTTTAAAGGCGAGATGTGGAGGCAGGGGAAGGTCTTGGCGAGGTGCTCATTCTCATTGATAATGTGTTGCAGGCTGCGAAGAATATGGTGTAGTTTTTCAGCTCCTGAGAAATACTGGACAACCCTGTTGCAGCTCATGTCTGTCTCCTGAGGAGGTCATTATGGTTTCTCACCGTGGCATGTTGGAACTATGGTCGATGACCATGGTGAGTTTGGTGGGATGAAACTCATTAATATCACTGTGTAGTTATTCCAGTGACTCCTCGCCCTGGGTCCAGAGGAAGAAAATGTCATCAATGTACCTGGTGTATAGTGTTGGTTGGAGGTCCTGCATAGAGAAGAAGTCTTGTTCAAACCTGTGCATGAAAATGTTGGCATATTGGGGTGCAAATGAATGAAATGGGAATGCAGTGTTTGCTTGTGAGTGGGTTAGTAAAGGTGCTATAAATGAATAAATGTAAAGTGCTTGTGAGTGGGAAATATAAAGCGCTTGCAAGTGAGTTAGTGAAGGGACCTAAAATACAATATCTCACAAAAGCAACCTCTTCAATTTGTCCTCATAACTAAAGTTTCACATTCCTGGAACACTTGGTGTAAATCATTTCTGTCCAATACATTCATATCTTTCCTAAAATTTGGAATCCATCAATGTACACAATACTCTAGCTTAGGTCTAAAAGGTGTCTCGAACAAGTTCAGCATCACCTCCTTGTACTCTATCACCACATTAACAAAGTGAGAACACTGTATAAGTCATAAAGATGTCCAGCAAGGAAACAGATGCTTTGGTCCAACTCATCCATGTCAACCAGATATCCTAAATTAATCTAGTCCCATTTACCAGAACTTCGTCTATATCCCTCTAAACCCTACCTATTCATATACCCATCAAGATGCCTTTTAAATGCTGTAATTGTACAAGCCTTCACCACTCCCTCTGGCAGCTCATTCCATACAGGCATCATCCTCTGCATGAAAATGTTGCCCACTTAGATCCCTATTATATCTTTCCTTTCTCACCTTAAACCAATGCTCTCTAATTTTGGACTCCCATAACCTGGGAAAAAGACCTTGGCTATTCACACTATCCATGCCCTTGATGATTTTATAAACCCCTATAAGATTACCCCTCAACCTCTGACACTCCAGGGAAAATAGCCCCAGCCTATTCAGCCTCTCTTTATAGCTCAAACCCTCCAACTCTGGCAACATCCTTGTAAATCTTTTCTGAATCTTTTCAAGTTTCGCAATATCCTTTCTATAGCAAGGCGACCAGAATTGCTCGCAATATTTCAAAGGTGGCCTAACCAATGTCCTATAAAGCTGCAACATGACCTCCCAACTCCTATATTCAATTTGTTAACAGCTCTGTCCCCCTGTCAGCTTCAATGATCTGTGCACATACATATGCAGATCACTTTGATCCTGCACCCCTTTGGAATTGTACCCCTATTTTGCATTGTCTTTTAATATTCTTCCGAACAAAGTGCATCAACTCTCTCTCCTCTGAATTGAACCTCACCTGCCAACTATCCATCCACTCCACCAAGTTGTACATGTACTTCTAGAGTTCCAACTGAAGTCCTCTTCACAACTTAGAACATAGACCATAGAACATTACAGCGCAGTATAGGTCCTTAGGCCCTTGATGTTGCGTCGACCTGTGAAATCAATATGAAGCCCATCTAACCTACACTATTCCATTATCATCCATATGTTTATCCAATAACCATTTAAATGCCCTTAAAGGTGGTGAGTCTACTACAGTTGCAGGCAAGGCATTCCACACCATTACTAATCTCTGAGTAAAGAACCTACCTCTGACATCTGTCCTATATCTATCACCCCTCAATTTAAAGCTATGTGCCCTTGTGCTAGCCATCACCATCTGAGGAAAAAGGCTCTCACTGTCCACCCTATCTAATCTTCTGATTATCTTGTATGTCTCTATTAAGTCACGTCTCAGCCTGCATCAGGAAACCTTCAAAAACAGTCTCAAGTCCCTCAGCCTTTCCTCATAAGACCTTCCCTCCATAACAGGCAACATCCTGGTAAATCTCCTCTGAACGCTTTCCAACCCTTCAATCCTTACTATAATGCGACTACTAGAACTGTACGCAATACTCCAAATGTGGCCGCACCAGAGTTTTGTACAGCTACAACATTACCTCATGGCTTCGAAATTCAATCCCTCTACCAATAAAAGCTAACACACCATAGGCCTTCTTAACAACCCTATCAACCTGGGTGGCAACTTTCAGGGATATATGCACATGGACAACAAGATCTCTCTGCTCATCCACACTACCAAGAATCTTACCATTAGCCCAGTACTCTGTATTCCTGTTACTCTTTCCACTTTTTTGAATTAAACTCCATTTGTCACCTCTCTGCCCAGCTCTGCAGCTTATCTATGTCCCTCTATAGCCTGCAATATCCTTCTGCAGAGTCCACAACTCCATCGACCTAAGTGTCATTCGCAAATTTACTAACCCATCATTCTACACCCTCATCTAGGTCATTTATAAAAATGGCAAATAGCAGTGGCCCAAAACAGATCCTTGCAGTACACCACGAGTAATTGAACTCCAGGATGAACATTTCCTCAATCCCCAACACCCTCTGTCTTATTGCAACTAGCCAATTTCTGATCCAAACCATTAAATCACCCTCAATCCCATGCCTCCATCTTTTCTGCAATAGCCTACCATGGGGGAACCTTATCAAATGCCTTACTGAAATTCATATACACCACATCAACCGCTTTACCCTCATCCACCTGTTTGGTCACCTTCTCAAAAAACTCAATAAGGTTTGTTAGGGACAACCTACTCTTCACAAAACAGTGTTGATTATCCCTAATCAAATTATTCCTTTCTAGATGATTATAAAATCCTACCTCTTATAAACCTTTCCAACACTTTTCCCACAACCGAAGTAAGGCTTACTGGTCTATAATCACCAGGGTTGTCCCTACTCCCTTCTTAAACAAGGGGACAACATTTGCTATCTTCCAGTCTTCTGGCACTATTCCTGTAGACAATGACGACATAAAGATCAAAGCCAAAGGCTCTGTAATCTCCTCCCTCGGTTCCCAGAGAATCTTAGGATCAATCCCATCCGGCCCAGGGGACTTAACTATTTTCACACTTTCCAGAATTGCTAACAGCTCCTCCTTATGAACTCAATCCCATCTAGTCTAATAGCCTGTATCTCAGTATTCTCCTTGACAACATTGTCTTTTCCTGTGTGAATACTAACAAAAAATATTCATTTAGCATCTCTCCTATCTGTTCGGACTCCATGCACAACTTCCCACTACTCTCCTTGACTGGTCATAATCTTACTCTCGTCATTCTTTTATTCCTGATATACCTATAGAAAGCTTTAGTGTTTTCCTTGATCCTACCTGCCAAAGACTTCTCATGTCCCCTCCTGGCTCTTCTTAGCTCTCTCTTTAGGTCCTTCCTGGCTAACTTGTAACTCTCAAGCGCCCTAAATAAGCCTTCATGTTTCATCTTTATGTAAGCCTCCCTCGTCCTCTTGACAAGAGATTCAACTTCTTTATTAAACCACGGCTCCCTTGCGTAACCACTTCCTCCTTGCCTGACCGGTACATACGTATCAAGGACACGCAGTAGCTGTTCGTTGAACAAGCTCCACATTTCAATTGTGCCTATTCCCTGCAGTTTCCTTTGCCATCTTATGCATCCTTAATCTTCCCTAATCGCATCATAATTGTCTTTTCCCCAGCTATAACTCTTGTACTGCTATATATACCTACCTTTTCCATCTCTAAAGTAAACGTAACCGAATTGTTGTCATTATCACCTAAGTGCTCACCTACCTCCAAATCTAACACCTGGCCTGGTTCATTACCCAGTACCAAATCCAATGTTGCCTCACCTCTTGTTGGCCTATCTACATACTGCATCAGGAAACCTTCCTGCATACATTGGACAAAAACTGACCCATCTAAAGTACTTGAACTATATCATTTCCAGTCAATATTTGGAAAGTTAAGGTTCCCCCATAACAACAACCCTGTTACTTTCACTCCTATCCAGAATCATCTTTGCAATCCTTTCCTCTACAGTTTTGGAACGTTTCAGAGGTGTACAGAAAACTTCCATAGAGTGACCACTCCTTTCATGTTTCTAACCTCAGCCCATACTACCTCAGTACACGAGTCCTCATTAAATGTCCTTTCTGCCACCATAATATTGTCCTTGACTCACAAAGCCACACCCCCTCCTCTTTTACCATCTTCTCTGTTCTTACTGAAACACCTAAACCCCAGAACCTGCAACAATCATTCCTGTCCCTGCTCTATCCATATCTCCGAAATGGCCACAGCATTGAAGTCCCAGGTACCAACCACCTTATTCCCGATTCTCCTGGCATTAAAGTAGACACACTTCAAACCACCTTTCTGCCTGCCGGTACACTCTTGCGACCATGAAACCTTACTTATGACCTCACTACTCTCAATCTCCTGTACACCGGAGCTACAATTCAGGTTCCCATCCCCCTGCTGATTTACTGGGGAACTCCATTATAAACCTTATCCAGCTTAAAAAATATCCATTGACTGTTATTCTCCACCAGCATCAGATACTTTCTGGAAATCCATGTGTACCACATCAACAACATTATCTTCGTCACCTTTCTCTGTAATCTCTTCGGAAAACTTCAGCAAGTTAGATAAACACAATTTCCTCTTTAGAAATCTCTACTGATTCTTCCTAAGCAACCCACTTTTTCCATGTGCCGACTAATTCTATCCCGAATAATTATTTTTTCCTGTACACCAAAGTCGATAGCTTCATGCATGTCTATGTGGTTACAGCCATGCATGTTCAAAGTTCTGTTGCTCATCTCATTAATATTCAGCAGTAAGCTCCTGTCTTGTGAAATGTCTGTGCTTGAATCTGATGGCATGAAGTTCGGAGAATCGGCTTGATGCAAGTGTTAAAAACATGGAAACATGTACTTTAAAAGTGGAAAGGTTTTTGCAAACTCACCATCTTGTTTAACCTCTTCCTTACATTTATTTGAATGTCCATCATATCATTAGCTTCTACTGCTGGAGACAACCTTTGACCTGGATTTAGCACAGCCATGAAAAATTGTAATGTCTTTAAAACATCTGTGGAATTTGTAATTGTTTTGGAGAATTTTTGAATCTTGTAAAAGATTATAGCGATTGTAAAGGGATCAATTGTGCAACAGTGTCATGAACCATGATCACAGTGGGGATTCCTGTCCCCCAGTAACCAGCTTTGCAAGGCTTCTGGACCTTCAAATGCATCAGGTATCTGACAGTGCTCCAGGATGTACGAATTGTGACAGCTGCCAGGATAGTGGGCACACACCTCCAGGACGTGATAATGGTGATCACCGATCATCTGAACATTAGTTATATGAAAAACATTCCGAGTAATGAATTTCACAGTGTTGTGCCCCAGCAGCCCCTGCCCTGCATCCTCCCCAGGTGGAAATCTACCAGACAGAGCTCTGCCTCTAACTTTCCTCCTTTCTCCCCCAAACTCCAACGTTACACATTAATGATGCCCACTGTGGTCCTATATATACCCTGGAGGATGACACAATGGTGTCATTGCCAATAACCCCGCCTCCTGTAACCTTCCATGCCCTCCTATTCTATACTATTTATCCCTCTTATAACTTAAACTCCCCCCATCACTATCCTTCTCGGCACTTCAACATGTTTTCCACTCTGTGCTGCAACCTTCAATGAGACTACCCTCTATTGCCACAGACTGCACCTTCACCCCCTCCATTGTCCACTTTCCACCACTCAATGTATAGACTCCCAGGACTGAGTGCTTTAAAGCACCTTGACCAACTTGATGGACAGCTCCAGCAAAGGACCAACCAGATCTCAGTCCACTATCCCTGTAGCTCCCCAACTGAGGGTAAACGATTCCCAGAATGCTTGAGGTGCCACTAAACACTTAGCATAACTCACTCCCAGACTATAGGTAATGTATTCCCTATCATGCCTGCCCCAAATCGGGCTTTAAAGGAAGGAGGTAAATGCATTTGAGTCATTTCAGGGAATGTTTCCTCAATTGGCACCTGGAGTGAATGTGCTTTCTTTGGAAAGGTTGGACAGGCTGGCCTTCTTGTCTCTGGAATTCAGAAGAGGAAGAGGTGACTTTATTGAAGTGAAAAAGATCCTGAATGGTCTTAACAAGGTGGATGTGAAAAGGATGTTTCCTTTTGTTTGTCAGTCCAGAACTAGAGGGCTTTGTTTTGACATTAAGGGAATTCCCTTTTAGGACAGAGATGAGGAGTATTTTTTTTCTCAGAAGGTTTTGTGACAACTATTGGCCTCAGAAGGTGATGGAGGTGAGGGTCATTGAATATTTGTAACGTAGAAGTAGATAGAATTTGGCGCGTCAAGGGAATCATAAAAAGGTGGCATTAAAGGGATATATAGAATTTCAAACAGATTAACCACGATCTTATTAAATAGTTAAGCAGGCCAAATGGCTATTTCTGCTCCTATTTCATATGTTTGAATATTCATTTAGCCACACAACATATAAATGAGTGATTATGTCACCAGATGAATAATCTAGACCTCCAAGCTAATGTTCTGAGACCAAGGGTTAGAAGCCCATGGTGACAGACGGTGAAACTTGAATTCAATTTAAAAAAAGTTGGAATGAAAAGCTAACCTAATTTCAGCCATATCATCTCGTCATTTATTGTACAAACGCATCTAGTTCGTTAATGTCTTTTTGGGAAGGATATCTGCTTCCTTATCTGGTCTTGGCTATATGTGACTCCAGATCCACAACAATTTGGATAACTCTCAGCTACCTTCTGGTAATTAGGGATTCATAATACATACTGGCCTAGCTAACGACACTCATGTCCCATTAATTAATAAAAGGAAAGGTGCAATACCTGACAATATTACATTCTTCACAGATGCAGCATGACTTGCCAAGTACATTTTTCAGTTTAATTGTCCAAATTCCACCATATTGTGTCTTTCTATTAGAGACAAATTGTGTTTATTTTGTTATTCAACAAGTTCATTAATCTAAGTAATAGCTTCAATTTTTAATCGGGGCCACTTGTCAACATATTTACATCAGCTCTGAAAGACCGGGACTTGCACAAATTAACCTAATTAGCAGGCAGGTCTTGGGATGTCCCATTCTAATAAAACCTGGGTCAACAAATTGTGAACAGAACATCCGGATGATGTTGATCACCAAGTGATGACAGTTAATTTTAAAATTCAGCTCAGGAGAGGTCAGCTTGTGACTCAGTGGTAACATCCCTATCCCTGGCCTGGGGGGCCCATCTTCAATTCCCACCTGCTCCAGAAGTGTGTAATAGCATCTCTGAACAGGTTGATTAGAAAAATAAAGTTAAATAAAAAGTTAAATTAAAATTCAGCTCAGGGAAACATAAACAAGGTGTACAAAGCAGAAGCACTGAGTAGACTTTTAAAGCACTAAGTCAAAAATTGTTTCAAATTAGTAGAACAAAGAACAAAGAAAATTTATAGCCCAGGAACAGGCCCTTTGGCCCTCCAAGCCTGAGCCGATCCAAATCTACTGTCTAAACATGCTGGTCAATTTCTAAGCATCTGTATCCCTCTGCTCCTCACCTACTCATGCATCTGTCCAGATGCATCTTAAATAAATCTACCGTGCCTGCCTCTACTACGTCTGTTGGCAATGCATTCCAGGCACCTGCCACCCTCTGTGTAAAATACTTGCCGCATGTATTCCCTTTAAACTTTTTACCTCTCACCTTGAAAGCGTGACCTCTCGTTATTGAATCCTTTACCCTGGGAAAAACCTATCTCTATCTATTTTGTGTATACCCTTCATGATTTTGTAAACCTCAATCAGGTCCCCCCTCAATCTCCTTGTTTTTAATGAAAACAAACCTAACCTACTCAACCGCTCTTCATAGCTAGCATCTTCCATACCAGGCAACGTCCTCGTAAACCTTCTCTGCACCCTCTCCAATGCGTCCACATCCTTTGGGTAATGTGGCAACCAGAACTGTACACAGTATTCTAAATGTGACCGAACCAATGTCTTGTACAATTTTAACATGACATTCCAGCTCTTATACTCAATACCCCGTCCGATGAAGGCAAGCATACCATATGCCTTCTTGACCACTCTATCCACCTGTGCAGCAACCTTCAGGGTACAATGGACCTGCACTCCCAGATCTCTCTGCCCATCAACTTTTCCCAAAGCTCTTCCTCTTACAGTATAATTCACTCTAGAATTAAACTTGCCTAAATGCACCACCTCACATTTGTCTGGATTGATCCCCATCTGCCACTTTTCTGCCCAACTCTCCAGTCTATCTATATTCTCCTGTATTCTTTGACAGTCCCTTATGCTTTCTGCTACTCCACCAATCTTCATGTCATCTGCAAACTTGCTGATCATACCAACAGTGCCCCAGATCATTTATGTATATCACAAACAAACAGTGGCCCCAACACTGACCCTTGTGGAACACCACTGGTCACCTTTCTCCATTTCAAGAAACTCCCTTCAACTACTACTCTCTGTCTCCTGTTGCTCAACCAGTTCTTTATCCACCTAGCTAGAATACCCTGCACACCATGTGACTTCACTTTCTCTATTAGTTTACCATGGGGAACCTTATCAAATGCCTTACTAAAGTCCATGTATATGACATCAACAGCCCTTCCTTCATCTATCAACTTGATCACTTCCTCAAAGAACTCTATTAAATTGGTAAGGCACGATATCCCCTGTACAAAACCATGTTGCCTATCACTGTAAGCCCATTCTTTTCTAAATATAAATAGATCCTATCCCTCAGTACCTTCTCCAGCAACTTTCCCATCACTGATGTCAGGCTCACTGGTCTGTATGATAATACTGATGCTTCACACTCTAGTAACAATCTGTCAGGTCTTGATGATGGCCCTGACTCAATACTGCATATGCGAAAGTAAGCCTTTCCTACTTTGTTTGCTGTCTGCTCAACTAATTAGGTAACAATAGGGAGAGTCAACTCCCAGCAACTCTGCAGTGGGAACGTGACTTGAATGATTTAATTTGTCTCCAACAAGCAGGAAGGATAGATCTTTTCTAATCAACCTGTACAGAAATGTTAACACACATCACAGGGGCAGGTGGCTCTGAGGCGGGAATTCAACCTGGGTCTCTGGTGCTGTGAGACTGCTGCGAGAGACCCGGGTTCAATTCCCGCTTCAGGCAACTGACTGTGTGGAGTTTGCACATTCTCCCGTGTCTGCGTGGGTTTCCTCCGGGTGTTCTAGTTTCCTCCCACAGTCCAAAAATGTGCAGGTTAGGTGAATTGGCCATGCTAAATTGCCCGTAGTGTTAGGTGGAGGGGTAAATGTAGGGGAATGGTTCTGGGTGGGTTGCGCTTCGGCAGATCGGTGTGGACTTGTTGGGCAGAAGGGCCTGTTTTCACACTGTAGGTAAGTAAGTAAGTTAAGTGTGGATCCAGATTCAGGGAAAAATAAACAAATGTAGAAAGTGATGTAAACCAGAGTTGAAGAATGAAGTATTTTAAAGCACTATAAATAATATTAGTTATGGGTGAAATCTCTTCATAACTCATTGAGATATAAAATAAACAACAGTAAGTCTAATGGAGGTTGGGTGAAATGGCTAGAAACACTGTCCCCACTTCCTGATTCATGCACTGGAAATCAAGCCCCTCTATTCCAGAGTTCTCACAAATGTGAGAAGACTTAATTATACTATCCAAAGTCTCCAATTTACCTGACAGATGAACCCAGGTTAAAAGAAAACACTCATCAGATTTCTGTACTCAACATGAAAGTAAATGCTTATTATTTAAATTATTTATTATTTAAATTGTCGTTAACTGGTACAATTCTGAAAATATGAGTTGCTAACTATTAACTCTACAATTTAAATTCTACTTCTTTGTAAACGTCCACCTAAACAAAATGACACACAAAGACAGACAGGTCTTGGATATCAAGAGGGGAAAGGAAAAGAAAAATTAGGGAAACATAATTTGATAGCAGTAATCTGGATAACAGGGTATGTTGCGCACTGATGCTCTCTTTCATTCACCTGTTCAGAGTTCATTCTTTGACTTAAAGACATCTTATTTCTCCTTCAACAGGGAATTTGCAGAGAAAGGCGAGTGAAAAGTATGTAACTGTTACTTGAGACTTTCTGGTACCTTCGCACAGGAGAGGGAGACAAAACCTATCAGTCCCCAGGATGTCTGCTTCTCCTCTCACTGTTCCAGGAAAAACATATAAAATCCATGATGGGTCCTGGCAAAGATTGATTTTTATAATTCTTTCCACAGACTCCTTGGTCTAAAGCAATACCTTACAATTTTAGTCCACAGTCAAAATATAAAAGAAATAAAATACTTGGTCTTTTATAATGCCAATAGAATTTAGACAAACTTGGACTTATATAAGCACTTTCAGTGAAATGGAGCCTCTGTCCATTTCAAACAAGTGCACAGATATGGAAATACCGAACCAAGGATGAAGACTTGTATGAGTTCACATCTTTGACTCCATTGAGATCCTACATATATTTGGAGGGTGGAATGCCAATTGAATTGAGGTCTAAGGGTCCACATTTGTGAAGCAGGATAGAATTTCTTCATTAATTTAATGTATTTATTCAGGGCACCAATTATCTACTTTTAGGGTTAAACCGCACAATATGAGTGTAGGAATTCTGCATTGAATATAATCACAGGGCAAAGGCTGCAATCTAATTCCTTTGACACCAATAGGATTTGGTATGATGCTCATAAACATAAATGCATCATTTATTTCCAAGTTTGCAGATGCTGCAAAGCTTGGTGAGAATGTGAGTTGTGAGGAGGACACAAAGAGGCTTCAAGAGGCTTTAGAAAGTTTGAGTGATTGGGCAAGAGCATGGAAAGACTGGAACATTCCTCTGGCTGTGCAATCTAGAACAAGAGGACACAGTCTCAAATTGCCATTTAGGACTGAGATGGAGACCAACTCCTTCACTAAGAGGGGTAAATCTTTGGAATTGTCTATCAACGGAGGACAATGAAAACTCAGTAATTAAGTCAGCTTAAAGAGAGAGATTGAGTACTAATGACATCAAGGGATATAGGGACAGCACTGAGAATATGGCATTGAGGTAGATAATCAGCCTTGACTCAGAATAGAGGAAGAGACTTGATGGGATTACTCCTGTTCTTATGTTTCTGTAGAGGAATTTGGCTGAAAGAAAATTTGATTGAATACTTTTTAAAAAATCAGCACTGTTTGGAACATGTATTTTCATCTTGCAAACTACTGGAAGTATGGAAATGTTTGCAATTTGGCAAATTTCACTATCCCTGCAACACATTTCCTGAAGACCAGCTGTTATGGGTAAGATACTGTAAACATCTCTCGGAGAGTCGACTTGTATGTATTGATCCAAAATGAATTTAAATCCCTCTATGGGTGGTTCATTTGGCTCTAAACAGGTTTGGTCAATTTGTGGAAAGGCATCCAGTTACAGCTGAGCAATGTGCTGCATCAGAGAGATGCGGAACTGGAATAAGCATCTGTTCCCAAATTGCATTAATTTACAGTTGGTTTAAAACTGGTAGCATGAGCTACTGCACAACAAACAAATTAATGGTATTTATATATTGCCTTTTAATTAATAACAGCTGGAAAATCAGCATTTAACTGGCAGCTGCCACACAAACTCGGTATCGGAAGTCAGATGTTTATCAGTGTAAGTTGTGCATTTAACCATTCCCTGATAGGCAGTCTCAAAGGTCATTGCAAATAACATGCTGAGAATGTAACCTTTGAATTGAAAATCGAGCAGTATATACTATGCTTCAGTAACATGGAATTATTGCATTTGAAAATTCAGGGGGCTGAAATTCAATTTTAGTACAACTATAATGGATTGGCCATCACAACCCTGCCTAATTTCCTCAAATTCCTGATGCAAGACTGATTGATTGTTTAACTTCTTTAATTTTAAAGTTAAAATTCAACTGCATGGTGTTTTTCACTGGCTAAGTGCTATTCTTTTATCTTGCTTTACAACAGTCAAGGTGAATTGAAATTACTCTTATAAGAAACTCATTGATAAATAAGTGTGCACAATAAACAGCAGGGTGGTTTTCACTCAAAATGGAGGTGATCAGGATTGAAAGGGTCTAAAAATGATGCCGGTTCTTGGTACTTTTGCTGTAAGTGATGAATTTAGAAGGCTATGGAGAAATGACCAGAGAATGGGATTAACTGGGTAGCACTTTCAGGAGCCAGTGCACACATGATAGCCTGAATGGCCGCCTTTTGTGCTGTAAAATTCTGTGATTCTGTTGGTCAATGGGACCTAGTCATTAGCTTGCTGAAACTTTGAAATAGGCCAAATAAGCAAATGCAGAGTTTGGGATCGGGATGTGCCTGTGCCAAACATTTTCATAAGTGTTAGAGGTCACATGAGAAGAAAATTTGAGATCTTTTGTTTGGGAACCAAAGCAGCAGAGTTATTGCTCCAGTTACCAAGGGAAATATGTAGATTGCTACCCCCTTGGACTGCCTCCACTCTAGTAGCATATCGCATCCAGTGCTTAGCTTGCAGCTGGCTATTTGGGTTTAATTAACTAACATTAACTCTGCATGAAGGCTCAGGATGCTTGTCAGATAAAAGTGCGACTACAAAATGTGGCCATCTCTTTTATGTCCAAACAAGTGGCTACTAAATGTACTTGGCAAAAGCCCTTCATCAGGGGCTTTTGCCCGAAACGTCGATTTCGAAGCTCCTTGGATGCTGCCTGAACTGCTGTGCTCTTCCAGCACCACTAATCCAGAATCTGGTTTCCAGCATCTGCAGTCATTGTTTTTACCTACTAAATGTACTTCACTAGTGAGTCTCCACTCCAAAACTCAAAGTTGACTAGTACTTTAAAAGATCAAAGAAACATGTTGCATTTCTCACGGCCGACAGCAAAATTAAAATAATTTTATCTCGAGTTGAATGAATGCAAACCTTCTTTCAGAATACTTCTATTCCTCTTTCTCTGTGGATTTGTTTGTATGTGATAAAATATGAAAACATGATATTGAGGGTGTGGTGCTGGAAAACCACAGCAGGTAATGCAGCATCTGAGGAGAAAGAGGATCGTCTTTTAAGGCATAAGCCGAAGGGCTTCAGCCCGAAACGCTGGTTCCCCTGCTCCTCGGATGCTGTGCGACCTGCTGTGGTTTTCCAGCACCACACTCTCAACACTGATCTCCAGCATCTGCAGTCCTCACTTTCTACCACAAAGCCTGTTATGCAACGAAAGCAGAAAGTGGTGGCGAAACTTAGCAGGTGTGGCAGCAGTTGTGGGATGAAAGCAATGTTTACATTTTGAATATGATGACTCTTCATCAGAACTGATAGCAGCTAGGAAAAGGTGGTATTTACACTGAAAAGGAGTTTGGAGTGAGGGTTGTGGAGGGTGTGGGGGTGGGCTTGAACAGGTATGTGGACCATTGGAGATGGAGTCCACAGAGAGAGAGAGAGAGAGAGAGAGATGTGAAAGGGATTATTGATATTAAAAGTCGGACAGAAGAAAAACGGAGTAAGTGACATTGAGAGCTGAGAGTCCCAGCGGATGGGTAGGCTGTGCTGAAAGCATCTCATGTCATAATAAAACAGGGTGTGGGGGTGGCTAAAAGAAATGGAAGGATGGAGTCAGGCTTTAAAGTTATTAAACTTGATGTTGTGTCCTAGAGGCTACAAGCATCATATGTCTTTTCGGATACTGCTTCTCAAATAATGATGTTTACATTCCACAGTGCCCAAAGGAATAATGATGAAAGAAGATTTTTTTGTTATAAACATGTAACACTGCTAGTCTGGTGGCGGATTCTCACCTTTCTGCTCAGAGACACACATTGCCGAGAGACCCATGTTCATGTTTGTAAAAGGAACTTTATGCAATTCAGGTGTTCTCCATTGGATAGAATGGCTGATAAACACAGTGTCTTAGTTTTTTCACTTTTCAAATTCTCTGCATTGTTTCAAAGAGCTTTGAGGCTCACAAAGCAAAATCATTGATCACTGACTGGCTTATCCAGTTGGCTGTTCAAATTCTCTACTTGTCCATTTTCACTAACATGGTGAAAGATCAGAAGAAATAACTAATAAGAACCAAAAGAACTGAAGATGCTGTATACCTTGGAAGCAAAAGCAGAAATTGCTGAAAAAGCTCAACAGGGCTGGCAGCATCTGTGAACAGAAGTAGAGTTAGGTGACTCTTTCTCAGAACTGTTTCGGGAGAAATAGCTACATCATTTCTTCTTTTCAATGTTGCAAAATGCAAGTTACGGACACTGTAATTGGAGGAGTTGTATGATGGTCTATTCATTCAGGTCAATTTCCTTTACAATTTCCCCAGTACAGTCCACTGGAGTGATGCTTGACCGATTATTCTCTGTTTTAGAAATGACTGATTAATATTTTTAAAATCTTTTATTTCTATTGATTCACATTGATTCTGTCAAAATATGTGAATGAACTTATTAAATTGGAACAGCGCTAAATCTTTTAGTCAGTAATGCATTTGGTAATGATAGTAGATAGTTGGGAGAGAGGAATCCTCACACTTGTATGTTCTTCCCTTCTTCAACAGTTTGCATCTTCGAAAGCGACAAAATTTTTAAAATGCTGAAGGACACAATGTATCTCGAGTATTTTGTAGTTTAATTCAACAGTCACTTACCTTTTCAGATAATACAGCACTGACAGTTTATGTTGCTTTATGACCCAACTCCTCACTTTCATTTCAATATTGATTCTTTGACAGAGCAAGACATGCAATACTTCCTGAAGCTTTGCTTCCTTTGTTAAATCTTATACCTTTAAAACAGAAGTCAAAATGCATTTGCTCAACATTTGTTCATCAGCCTCGTTGTAATTTGTGGCTTCTACAATGAAACCTTAATAGTTAATCCAGCCAAGTAGCATAATGGAACTTAAGTTGTTCCACAAGATGCTGCAAAGTACTAGAATAAAAGAATACCGAAAAAATAAATTTTAATTTATATAGCTCCTCTCTATTCTTTAAACACCCCAAAGCAATGTATAACCAAGAATGACTTTTGAGTTATGATCAGTGGTCTCATGTAGGAAAACTAGGCAATGCATTTACATGTAGCAAGATTCTGTCAACAATAGCAAGATAAATGACCAATAGGTTTTGGGGGATTTGGTTGATTGAAGGGGAGATCTTTATTTTTTAAATAATATTTTCAATGTTTTCTATTCGACTGAAGAAGCAGACAGAGTTTAAGTTTATCATCTGGTCCAAAACTTCACATCTCAAACAATATAGCCCTCCCTCAGGACTGCACCGAAAGGGTTACAGATACGTTCCAATGGAGTTTGTTAAGAAAGGTATTCTTGTGAAAAACGGATAAAAAATGTATGCTTTGGAGTTGGCTGAGCCAACAAGAAATTGGATTGTATGCCCACATAGCCATGTCAATATGACATACTCTTCATGGAGCAGCCCTTTGTTTTATAAACCAGAAGTGAGATTACTCTGCCCAACGATTGTCCACTGTTGGAATGAAGAGACAAGCAGTTCATTTATGCTTGTCAAAACTCATTAGTCTTTCTCCACGACTTCCAGCTGTGGAGTTAAATACTTCTCTTTCTGGTTAACTTGTATTATATCTAAACTGTTACTCTTAACAAATCCAACAAACTGTCTGAAAATTCCTTCCAAATGGATGATTACCTATTTAACTAATTGTGGTCCCAAACCCCCAAAATCTAACATTCTTCGTGGAATCTTATAGGGGCCTGAACAATGTGGGTGATGGCAAGAAGTCTGGGAGAATTACATGAGAAGTCCAGCAAAGCCTACCTCACATTGACAGCAGCTAGCTGCATTTTCCAACTAAGTCTGGGTGTCAAGATGATGCTCTTGTAGGATTATGCTCTTGACGTTGCACCCCTGATCACTGTGAATCCAATATGGAAGACAGAAATGGACAAATTAATCATACACTAACATTCGGGCATTAGTTGAAGTGTTTTTGCTGTATTTGGGAATGGCCTGTATGAACTTGGTGAAGATATCAGTGAGTATAAGAATGTGCTCAGTCCCATTCTACTGGGGTCAAGGACTGTAAAACTCTTAGATATCTTTTAGTGATCAGGGATCCCATACTGAAGTGAAGTCACTTTCCTGCTTTGGCCAAAGTAAACCTCTCATTATTTGACAGCAGCCATCAATGTCAACAGCCATCTTGGAGCAGTAATGCCTCTGGGAACGGCATTTGTATTTTCTGCCTAGATATGTCCTGCTACATCATAAACTGTAACAACACTTGATAGTCGAGGCTGTCAGGAAGGATAAGTTTCTTCACTCTCTTTCCTTGTCATGAACCAGCTGCCAGAGGACTCCTTCCTTCCTGGCCCAGTTTCTGTGCTGGTTTGGACTTCACTATTTGCTGGTGCTGGGTTGGTGGATGTTGGGCCTCTCAATAAAGGTGCAATCTACAGATGCCGGTCTTACTCAGCTGAAGCTATCCGATGTCCACTTTTCTTTTCTTTCCCTCCTGGCACATGGATATTTCTGGCTGGACCAGCATTTACTGCCTGGCCCTAGCTGCCCTTAAGAAGGTGTTGTTGAGCTGCCTTCTGAATCACTGCAGTCCATTTGATGTAGATAGACTCTCAATGCCCTTTGGGAGGAATTCCAGGATTTTGACCCAGCAACAGTAAAGAAACAGCAAAATATTTTCAGGTCAAAATGGTGGGTGGCTTGGAGGGGACCTCGCAGGTGGTGATGTTCCCATGTATCTGTTGCCCTTGTCCTTCTGGATAGAAGTGGTCATGAGTTTGGAAAGTGCTGTCTAAGGATCTTTGGTGAATTTCTGCTGTGTATCTTCTAGATCGTGCATACTGATGCTACTGAGTGTCAGTGGTGGAAGGAGTAGATGCTTGTGGATGTGATGCCAATCAAGTAGGCTGCTTTGTTTTAAATGATGTCAAGCTTGTTGAGTGTTGTTGGGGCTGCACCCATCCAGGCAGGTGAGGAGTATTCCATCACACATCTTACTTGTGCTTTGTAGATGGTGGACAGGAATTCAGCATTCAGAAGATGAATTACTTGCTGCAGTATTCCTAGCCTCTGACTGGCTCTTGTAACCATTGTCTTTATATAGTAAGTCCAGTTGAGTTTCTTGTCAATAGTTAACCCCAGGATGTTGATAGTGGGGGATTCAGTGATGGTAACACCATTAAATGTCAAAGAGTTGTTGTTAAATGTCTCTTCATGAATATTGCTTGCCATTTGTCAGCCCAAGCCTGGATATTGTCCAGATCTTTTGAATATGGACTGCTTCAGTATTTGAGGAGTCATGAATGATGCTGAACATTGTGCGATCGTCAGTAAATACACCTACTTCTTATCTTAAAATGGGAAGAAGGCCATTGATGAAGCAGTGAAAATGGTTGAGCCTTGGACACAACCCTGAGGAATCCCTGCAGAGATATCCTGGAGCTGAGATGACTGACCTCCACCAACATAGCTGTCTTCATATGTGCCAGGTATGACTCCTGCCAGCAGAGAGTTTCCCCCATGTGCATTTATTCCAGTTTTGCTAGGGCTCCTTCATGCCACACTGTCGAATGTAGCCTTGATGTCAGGGGCTATCACACTCACCTCAACTCTGGGATTCAGCTCCTTTGTCTATGTTTGAACCAGGGCTGAAATGAGGTAAGGATCTGAGTGGCCGTGGCAGAACCCAAACTGGGCATCACTGAGCAGGTTATTGCTGAGCAGGTGCTACTTGATAGCACTGTTGGTAACACTTTCCATCGCTTTACTGATGATGGAGAGTAGACTGATGGGGCAGTAATTGGCTGGGTTGGATTTGTCCTGCTCTTTGTGCTTTCCAGATAGATTGCAACAATGAAATCATATCTGTCTCTCCCTGTCTGCACATGATTTGCAAAGACAAATGAAGAGAATCAACATTCTGCTTGAGGATGCAAATGGAGTCTTCAAATGCAAAGGCTGAGCTCCCTTTGATGCTCTTTAAAGCCTTGAACATCTTTCCCTGCCACTCCTGCAGCATTCTCTCATTTCCTTAGCAAATCAAGATGTGGGGCAAACAGCTGCACAGACTTGCACAGACCTCCTATAGTAACCAGCCAGACCGAGGAACCAAAACAGTTCTCTTTGCATATTAGGCAGAGCTATGCATGCACTCCTCAGATTTTTTTCATCATCAGGAATAATGCATTCCTTGTTGACTCTTGTCTGGAACAGTTGACACTTCTTTGGTTTTACTTTCAAGTTAAACTACAATTAATGGGTGAAGATATTGTCTAATCTTGCAATGTCTACTCAAATGTTGAGGAAACAATGAGTACATGTCCAGATAGATATCGATGGATCAGAAATTAAGTGCCAAAAGCTTTATCAATCAAACACGTGAAGGTGGCAGGGGCAAGACAAAGAAAATGGCACTCCATAGACCATAAGAAGTAGGAGTAGATTCAGGCCATTTGGCCCATTCAGTCTGCTCCACAATTCCATCAGGCCTGATATATTTCTCTTCCCTATTCTTCTCCCTTCTCTCAGCATCCTGTGATCTCTTTACCAATCAAGAACCAAGACATGTCTGTCTTAAATGAGTTGGCCTCCACATGTCTCTGCAAAGAATGAGTTCCATGCATTCACCGTTCTGAAACTGAAAAAAAAAGTCCACCTCATCTCAGTTCTAAAGGTCGTTCCTTCACTCTGAGGCTGTGGCCTCAGGTCCTAGTGTCTCCTAATGGTGGAAACATCATCCCTCAGTGCCAGTTTGGAATGCCATCTTTTCAATGTCTTGTTCAGTGATGGGTAACTAGAGCTTACAGAGAGAGACCTTCCATGAAACTCTCCACAATTTAGCATTTAACTGATTTTTGGTAAAATTCATCTGTTCCCTTTCTTTATCTGTGGTGCAGGGTGTTTATTGGCTGTTCCCAAATGCACTTCCCAGCTCACATTGGTCCATATACTTTATCCAGGCTTCTCAGTATTCCGTGAGTTTCATTGAGATCCTCATCGTTCTTTCAAATTCAATC
Organism: Chiloscyllium plagiosum; assembly: GCF_037043375.1. Taxonomy (NCBI): domain Eukaryota; kingdom Metazoa; phylum Chordata; class Chondrichthyes; order Orectolobiformes; family Hemiscylliidae; genus Chiloscyllium; species Chiloscyllium plagiosum. The sequence continues at coordinate 53,523,747 of NW_028270150.1, forward strand.
AAAAACAGTTCTGGAACCTTCAACTGCTTCTCACATGATGAGTCTTTCATTCCCAGGATCGTTTTTGTAAACATCTTTTGGACCACCTCCCAAACCAGCACACCCTTCCTTAGATATGGAGCCCAAAACTGCTCACAATATAGCAAATGTGGTCTGATCACAACTTTATACAGCCTCAGCAGTACATCCCTGCTCCTGTATTCTTGCCTTTTTGAGATGAATGCTAACATTTCATTTGCCTTTTTAACTACCAACTGAAACTGCATGTTAACTTTAAGAGAATTGTGAAATAGGACTCTCAAGTCCCTTTGTAAACCAAATTTCCAAAGCCTTTCCACAATTAGGAAATAATTTAACCAGTCATTTTTCCCACAAAGTGCATAATCTCTTACACTTTGTATTCCACCTGTCACTTCTTTATTCAGTCTCCTAGTTTGTCCAAGTCCTTCTGCAGCCCCCACCCTGTCCCTCCAATTATCTTTGTGTCATCTACAAACTTAGCAACAATGCCCTTAGTTCATTCATCCAGATTGTTAATGTACAATGTGAACAGTTGTCTTCTAACACTGACCCCTGTGGAACTCCACCAGTGATTGGCTGCTATCCTGAAAAATACCCATTCATCAGCATTCCCTACCTTCTGCCAGTCAGCCAATCATCTATCCATGCCAATACCTTGCCCCTTACACAATGGGCTCCTGTCCAATGCCTTGCCAAATGTCTTCTGGGGCTTTTGCTGAGACATTTGTATCATTGATAGTCACAGGTGAGGTGCCAGAAGACTGGAGGTTGGCTAACATGGTGCCACTGTTTAAGAAGGGTGGTAAGGACCAGCCAGGGAACTACAGACCAGTGAGCCTGACGTTGGTCATGGGCAAGTTGTTGGAGGGAATCCTGAGGGACAGGATGTATATGTATTTGGAAAGGCAAGGGATAGTCAACATGGCTTTGTGTGTGGGAAATCATATCTCACAAACTTGATTGAGTGTTTTGAGGAAGTAACAAAGAGGATTGATGAGGGCAGAGTGGTAGATGTGATCTATATGGACTTCAGTCAGGCATTCAACAAGGTTCTCCATGGGAGACTGATTAACAAGGTTAGATCTCATGGAATACAGGGAGAATCAGCCATTTGAATACAGAACTGGCTCAAAGGTAGAAGACAGAGGGTGGTGGTGGAGGGTTGTTTTTCAGACTGGACGCCTGTGACCAGTGGAGTGCCAAAAGGATCAGTGCTGGGTCCTCTACTTTTTGTCATTTGCATAAATGATTTGGATGTGAGCATAACAGGTACAGTTAGTAAGTCTGCAGATCTCACCAAAATTGGAGGTGTAGTGGCCAGCGAAGAGGGTTACCTAAAATTACAACAGGATCTTGACCAGATGGGCCAATGGGCTGAGAAATGGCAGATGGAGTTTAATTCAGATAAATGCGAGGTGCTGCATTTTGGGAAAGCGTTTGGTATGCTTTCCTTTATTGGTCAGAGTATTGAGTACAAGAGTTGGGAGGTCATGTTGCGGCTGTACAGGACATTGGTTAGGCCACTTTTGGAATATTGCATGCAATTCTGGTCTCCTTCCTATCGGAAAGATGTTGTGAAACTTGAAAGGGTTCAGAAAAGATCTACAAGGATGTTGCCAGGGTTGGAGGATTTGAGCTATAGGGAGAGGGTGAACAGGCTATGGCTGTTTTTCCCTGGAGCATTGGAGGCTGAGGGGTGATCTCATAGAGGTTTACAAAATTATGAGGGACATAGATATGGTAAATAGGCAAAGTCTTTTCCCTGGGGTTGCGGCGTCCAGAACTGGAGGGCATAGATTTAGGGTGAGAGGAGGAAGATATAAAAGAGACCTAAGAGGCAACTCTTTCACACAGAGGGTGGTACGTGTATGGAATGAGCTGTCAGAGGAAGTGGTGGAGGCTGGTACAATTGCAACATTTAAGAGGCATTTGGATGGGTAAATGAATAGAAAAGGTTTGGAGGGATATGGGCCGGGTGCTAGCGGGTGGGACTAGATTGGGTTGGGATATCTGGTCAGCATGGACGGGTTGGACCGAAGGGTCTGTTTCCATGCTGTACATCTCTATGACTCTATGACATCCACTGGCTCTCCTCAGTCTAACTTGCCTATTGCTTCCTCAGAGAATTGTAATAGACTTATCAGACATGATATGCCCTTGATGAAGCCTTGCTGAATCAGTCCTATTTTACTATGTACATCCAAGTACTCTGCAACCTCAACCTTCATAATGGACTCTAAGATTTTACTAATAACCAAGGTGAGGCTAAGCAGCCTATAGTTTCCTATCTTCTATCTCCATCCCTTCTTAAACAGGAGTGTTACATTCACCATTTTCTACTTCTCAGGGAGCCACCCTGATTCCAGTGATTCCTGAAAGATCACCACCAATTCCTCTACAATATTCTTAGCTATCTCCTTCAGAACTCTGAAGTGTAGTCCATCTAGTCCAGGTGATTTATCCACTTTCAGATCTTTCAGCTTCCCCAGCACCTTCTCCTTAGTGATGGCAGCTACACTCACCTCTGTCCCCAATCCTCTTGAAATTCTGGTAAGCCACTGGTGTCCTCCATCGTGAAGGCTGATGTAAAGTTCCACATGATTGGTAGCACATCCACAAGCATTCCTACCCTCCACCAGTAGCAGCAGTGTGTACTATCTACAAGATGTACGGCAGAAATGCACCAAAGATCCTCAGACAGCACCTTCTAAAACTATGATCACTTTTATCCAGAAGGACAAGAACAACCAGTATAGGGGAAGACCACCACCTCTACATTTCCCTCCAAGCATTCTCCATCCTGCAATGGAAATATATTGCTATTCCTTCACTGTTGCTGGATCAAAATCCTGGAATTCCTACCCGAAGGCAGTATGGACTCACCAACAGTACATGGACTGCAAAAACTCAAGAAGGCTGCTCCTCACCAGTTATTCAAGGGCAACTAAGGATGGATAGTAAATGGACGGTAATGCTCACATCCTATGAATGAATTTTCAAAACGTAACTATTCAGTTCCTCTATCATTTCTTTATTCCTCATTACTGCTTCTCCAGCCTCATGTTCCAGCTGGCCAATATCGACTGTTGCCTTACTCTTATACATCTAAAGAAAGCCCCTTGCAGTCTTCTTTTATATTACTGGCAAGCTTAACCTCATATTTCTCTCCCCTTATTGCTTTTTCAGTTGTCCTCTGATGGTTCATAGAATCCCTACAGTGTAGAAGAGGCCATTCGGCCCATTGAGTCCGCACTGACACTTCGAAGAATATCCCACCCAGACTCCCCCTCTACTTTATCCCTGTAACCCTACTTCTCCCATTGCGAACCCACCTAGCCTGCATATCCCTGGACACAATGGACAATTTAGCATGACCAGTCTCTCCAACCTGTACATTTTTGGACTGTAGGGGGAAACTGGAGCACCTGGAGGAAACTCACACAGACACAGGGAGAATGTGCGAACTCCACACAGACAGTCAAATGTGAGTGGATCAAACCCAGGACCCAGGCAGCGTGAGGCAGCAGTGTAAACCACTGAGCCACCATGCTGCCCCGGTTTTTAAAAGCTTCCCAATCATTTGGCTTTCCACTAATCTTCAGCACATTGCATGTTTTTTGTTTTGCTCTTATGTTGTCCTTAATCTCCCTTGTCAGTCATGTTTGTCAGCCTTCGTATGGTTCATCTTCCTGGGTATGAAGTTCTGCTGTGGTTCCTGATTTGCCCCCAGAAACTCCTGTCAGTGCTGTCCACTGACTTGCCCGCTAGGCTCCACTTCCAAAGAACATAACACTTCCCTTATGTCTTTCCAGTTACCTTTACTCAATTATAATATTTTTTTCAAGCATCTCCCTCTCCAACTGCAGGGTGAATACTAAAATATTGTGGTCATTATCCCTTGGGGATTCCCTCCTCTAAAGTTCCCGAATCAAGTCTGCCTCAATACACATCACCAAATACAGAATTCTGTGTTCCTTAGTGAGCTCCACCACAAGCTAATCCAAAACTCCATCTCATCCTAAACTATTTGTAAAGTCCCTGAGTGCCTGTTTGAAATGCTGTCTTTAAAATGTCTTGTTCAGTGATGGATAGCTGGAGGTGACAGAGAGAAACCTGTGAAACTCACCAAAAATTGACATTTAGCTGATTTTTGCTAAACTTCAGCCTGTATCTTTTCCCTTTTTTTATTTATGGTACAGGGTGTTTTGTGGCTGTTCCCAAATTGTGACTTTCACAGCACACAGTGATCCACATACTTGGACATCTGGACAGTGACCTACTGAGTCCAGGGTGCCAATTGAGTCTTGTCTGCCTTGTTTTGCCTGATGATGCACCACTCTATCATGATGAAAGTGATGTTCCTCCTGCTCAGTGGTCATATCTTCCACCAACTTGGTGTAACCCTGGGAGCCACCCTTTTCACAGTAGGAGGAAAGGTTATGGTACCCATAACCTTGAAGAAGGGCTAATGCCCGAAACGTCGATTCTCCTGTTCCCTAGATGCTGCCTGACCTGCTGCGCTTTTCCAGCAACACATTTCCATCTCTGATTTCCAGCATCTGCAGACCTCACTTTCTCCTGAAAGGTTATGGTACCCATAGTCATCACCAATTTTAGTGTCGAAAATGTTCACTTCCAATCAAGAATGCCCATAGGTGTCCTAAACCTGCCACAGTAATGGATAATGGGCCAACTGGAGGAGATGTTTCAATGATGAGCATTGGAAGTTGGAGGATACCAAAAGGAGGCAGCTTGTTTCTACTGTTACTAAGTATGGGATGACTTTCAATAAAGGTAATGACATAGGCAGTGTGATCACAGGATTGTGACTAAAGATGCCCATCCAGTAAAGATTCTTTACTGTCAGATCCCACCTCAGCACTGGGAGGAAGTCCAGGACTACCTGCACAAGTCTTTAGATTGTGATTGAATCCAAGTCATTAATCTGTAAGCTGTGCCCATTGTCCTCGTGAAGAAGATTACCACGCATTCAATGCAAGGATTCGTAAGGATGTTTGCCCTCTACATAGGATTGAGGAAGCATTGCAAGTTCCCAAAGCTGCACACTATTTCTGCAGTCTCAATTTAGTGCATGCCTGTAGTTATAACCAGCCACCCATTTAAATCCTTTCAGATCCATAAACTACAAGCACTTCTGCACAGTATATAGTTTGCTCCTTTTCAAACAACAAAAAAACACAAGATGGAGCCTGCTATAATCTACAATTTGAGTTACTCTGTAAAAAGTGTGAAAGTTATGTGGGAAGATAGCATCCAATTTCTCAGAAAAATATTTAATGCGGAGGTCACATATTCATAAACATATTGGAAATGATTGACTGAGTTTCCTAAATAAAATTGCTTGGCACTGAGAAGATGACAAGCTGAGATCCAGATTCCTGAGAGACTGCCAGCTCAGAATGTTTTTTTGATTGATTTGTTTATTCATTTATTTCTTCTGATTTATTAGTTTCTCTTGCATTCCTTTTCTGCAATGAATTTTCCCCAGAGACAGTACAGGCTGGATACTTAGGCAGTGTAATGGGATGAAAAATGATTAAAATTAGATATTTAATCAGTTTGCTGAAAATGATTTACAATCTTAACTGCTAGTCTGCATTGAAGTGCATGGAATGTCTTTATCCAGATCAGTTTTCTATGATTTCAGAAAGAGTGGCAAATATTTGGAGTCCTGGAGACCATAAATCTATGTAAATTTCCATAACTTTCAAAAAAAAGTCACAGCTTTCTTTCTTGCCCGTAAACCTGCTAATGTTTATTCAGAACATTATCCAATGAGACTGGCCCCATTGTTATGATCTGATTCTTTGTGATTATGCAACTTTATATCATTATGGGACGAGGAGAAAGTGAGGACTGCAGATGCTGGAGACCAGAGTTGAAAAATGTGGTGCTGGAAAAACACAGCAGGACAGGCAGCATCCGAGGAGCAGGGGAATCGACGTTTCGGGCATAAGCCCTTTTTCTTTTTTTATATAGATATTTTTATTAGAAATTTAACATTTTTACAAGTTTACAAAAATAAACAAAACTCTCAAGTACAAACATTGTACAAAATTTAACAAAAGAAAAATACCGAGAGAAAAAAACAAAACTCAACTATCTACTAATCTAACCTACAACTAACCAGAGTGTATATTTAAGTCTCTTACATTACTCAAATAAGAGAAAGAGAAAAAAAAACAGCGGATAACATAGAAATTGGGTAGTAAGATACATGCTCAGAATGTGTTAACATCAAATGTAACAAAACCCGTATTCATGCGGGATTCTTCTCCTAAGGGGCCCCGGACCAGCCAGGTTCGTAATCTCAATTAAATAAAAGCCCTTGTTAGGATAGCTGAAATATCTGTATTCATATAATTCAAGAAGGGCTGCCATATTTTATAAAATAATTTGGTCTTTCAGTGCACCATATTTATAAGGAAGTCAAGGGGAATACATTCCATAATTAATCTGTGCCAATTTGAAAGTCCAGGGGGGCCCTCAGTCATCCAGTTTACCAAAATATTTTTCCTTGCACAGAAAGAGAGAATAGAAAATAGTCTCTTCCCGTGCACATCCAGGGAGGGAAAGTTCGAAAAGCCCAAAAGGAGAGATACGGGGTCCACTTTAATTTCCGTTCCTAAAATTTCTGTCAGGGCACTTGCTACTTTAGTCCAGTATCTACGGATCTTATGACAGGTCCATAGACAATGTACAAGAGTGCCCACCTCTATTTTACATTTGGGACAGATTGGGGATGCCCCTGCCTTAAATTTTGCCAATCGATCCAGTGCTATATGGGCCCTATGAAGTATCTTCAGCTGGATAGCCTGAGTTCTGTTACAGATGGTGATTCTTCTGGCGTTTTCATAAGCCCTTTTTCAAATCATTATGGGACTGTTTGCTTTATGTCATATTAATTATGTCAAGGTAGAAAATGTAAAATATTCTGCCTTCCACAAGGTTGAATGTTATGGGGCAGACTGGGAAGCAGTAAGGGGGGATGGAAGCTGAAAAAAGCACATGATTGTCACATCTAGTATCCTCCCATGACCATAGCATTCTCCTTGCAGTTGGAAATTTGAAAGATGGCCTTCCTGGCCAGAGACCAATTGTACCACCTAAGTGACCAATGACGGGTCACCTCACACTTCTGCTGACATTTTACAAGTGGTATGTGGTCATCTGGGAAAACTACCAGGTAAACACTGGTGGCTCTCCTGAAAGTTTAAAGGGGGTGCTCTATCTGTGATGACTGCACTTATTCCCAAATATGTGTTTACCTGATCTGTCGCCCCAGTGTGCAAATTTTTAGAATTTTTAAAAAATCCCTATTGTGTAGAAGGAAGCCATTTGGCCCATTGGATCCACACTGACCCTCAGAAGAGCATCCTAGACCCACCCCATCCCTGTAACCCTGGCTTTCCCATTGGCTAACCCACTTAGCCTGCACATTCCTGAACACTATGGACAATTTAGCATTACCAATCCACCTAACCTGCATATCTTTGGGCTGTGGGAGAAAACTCATACAGACACAGGGAGAATGTGCAAACTCCACATACAGTCACCCGAGGATGGAACTGAACCTGGGTCCCTGGCATAGTCAGGCTGATGAGCTAGCCACTGTGATCTCCTATCACCAGATGTTGCTCCAAGTTCTGAGATTGTAGCCTTACATTCCAAGGTATCCTTTTGAGCATTTTACTTTAAATTTCATCCCGTTAAAGAAGTTTTCATGGAATGTCATCAATCTTTGAGAAAAAGTCCCCATCATCTAAAGTACAGGACAAAACCTTGAACTTTTCTAAATCTAAAATGCTGGACAAAAGAGGGAGTTCAAGCTGCAACAAACACACAGAGAGCCAAAATGATTTCAGTCTGGGACTCTTGTTCATCCTGCAATTCCAATTTAAACCTTCACTCTAAGAGAACAATCAACCAAACCTAACACTGTGGACTGAAACTAATGTTTACACCTTGGGCTATCCAGCACAATATGGCACCTATCTAGATACCACATATTTAACTTCAATCAAAATCCATTCACAAAGATACCTGACATTCAACGTCAGTCAAAATACCTTCACATGTACTCTTAACCATCAGGAAGCTAATTGACCTCAAAGGGAAGACCAGAAACACATTGGTAAGTGCAGATTTGGCCTGAAGGTAAGGGGTCCACAATCAGTATAATTGCAGCCCCAATTTCACCTGAAGCAGCTATTTCCCCAGCAGCTATCCCCAGATGGGTTTGAAGCAACTATCCCAAGAAGTATTCCAAACAGCTATTCCCCAGCATTAATCCCCAGAAGAATTCCAACAACAAATTCCAGCAGCTATGTCCAAGAGCTATCTCCAGAAGGGGCATTCCGACAGCAATTCCAAAAACTGCCAACAGAAATCTGTTCTGACATGGGGAACCAATAGCAACTGACCATGAGCAGCAGACCTAAAAACCGTCAATTTCCGAAAAGCAGGAACCCGACTGACACCACTAGGCCTCAGCCACATCCTGAGGTGAAAACCGGCCAGCTAAACCACCAGAAAGTAAGGAAAACCAAGTACTCACCCAGTAGATCCAATACACGTCCTACCACATTAGTGGACTCAACCCAGACTGAAGGCCTATGCAGTCCAAAGTCTTCATTCAGGCACCGAGTATGGCAAGCTGGAACAACCAGCTTTTTCCTCACTGGTGAGCCTAAACCTCCAAGACACCAAAGTTTCCAATCTAGCGAGCAGGGACAGCAAGACAGGTGGTGACAGTGCAGGGAACCCCAAGGGTAGGACGCCTGATGAAAGTTTCTGTAATTGAAACTGTTGTTTAGGTTATAATAGCGTTTAATCTATGTTTAACAATGAACTTAATTACTGTCCTCTGTATAATTGATTGTGTCATTTTCATTGTTTAGTGCTTTTACCAGTTTGTCTTGTATCAAACTTACCTTTTATATTTAAATAAATGCAGAGATTCTTTTGCCCTGAAACACCTGTGAACTGCCCTCTTTATTTCACATTCCCTAAATAAATCCAGTGTGTAGAACCAGGGATCTGGGAATGATTTGAACCACCTAAAATCAGCAATTACTGATTGCAAACCAAAACTCTACAAATCTGAAATGTTAACTGTTTCTCCCTTCAGAGATACTGTCAAAGTTGCTGAGTATTTTTGGAATTTTCCATTTTTATCGCAATACACAATGATAATAACTATGTCTGAAATTCATTGGAATCTCATATCTCCCTAAGTCAGAAAAAAAAAATACTCCAGGTTAGATTGTTTATCCATCTGACTTTCTTAACCAGGATGGGTGTTTTAAACCAATGATTCCCTTTGATGGTCCTCACAGTATTGTTGAAATCATACCATAGTGGGTTAAAAGCTATATGAAATGGATGCAAGCTGCTCTCTTTGTAATCTCTTCTCAATTTGTTTACTACAGCAATAAATATGGATGTCATAGAAATATTTTAGTTATATGCAACCTTTTGAAGTAAAGATTTAGTGGAAGGATGCAGTTGTATTCTTATTCTCATGCTGTATTTTGAATTCCAGGATCACTGGGCTGGTTGATCATTTTTGTAAGGTTTCATCAAGCTCTCACCCAGTCATGTTAGGTGGGAGTCCAGGCTTGGAGGAAAATCCAGACACCCCATCTGTTTGCATTGAAGAAGCTTGTACTTGTTGGCAGGATTATGGCATCAGAAATAGTGTAACAGACTGTGACCCGCTTATCTCATCTCCCACCTAGAGTAAAATGAGATTAGGATATGAAAGAAGTACAGAAGCACTTGAAAAGGATATGGGGGGAAGGGACAGAGTGAAGGAGTGGGTGTTGGATTCATTCTTAACTGATTATTTTCTATTGTGACTTTGGCATGGTGACCCATAGTAATTCTGACACTATGAATTACATTTATGAAACAAATGTGTATCGTTATTTTTTATCACATTAATGGCAGCTGCTGTAACCTTTTCCATTTATTCATTTTTTATAGTGTGTCTGTCATGGTATTAACAACTTCACTCAATATCAGGGGTCACAAAAAATTATAGAGAATTCATCTTTAATAACAGTAAATTAGAAGTGACACAGTGGATTTTATTAAATTAAAGATATTACCTTTGAATATCTGATCTGACAGTCATAAATGGTGCTTCAGTGTTTCCAGAACATGCACAATCAGGCATTCAGCAAAACCATCCCTTTGTATTAATAATTCACGCCCTATGTGTAGCACATAACAGTTGGCAAGGCTCAGTACTTTTTATATTGTTGTTGTGTATGAATGAAGAAGCGGTCAGCACACCAATTGAAATTGTGCACAGTTTGAATAATATCAGTTGCAGCTGACCACAGCAGCAATTTCTACTCTAACATCTTTATATCTAAAAGCCATAGCAATGGAGGGGAACAAAAACAGAGGTAGCAAAAGAAAGTACAGCCTGCACCACTGTTGCTTTTCTTTATATACAATGCACTAATTCATTTTCCTCTAATCTTCTTCATAGCCTCTTTTGTTTAAAGAAAAGTGCAATTTAAGCTCATTCAAATTACACGTATAAAGATGTTGAAACCAGAACTCTGATGGTTTGATAGAGCTGAAGTTTGGTGAAATTATGTAATGGAAGTTGCAATTTGGAAACATATTAGGTTTAAATTCTTCCTTAAATTCAGATGAAACTGAGGTGCGAGTTAAATTTGCCAAGGCACTAGGCATCCTTCCATTATGGACCACATCGAAGGTGTGTGTCACTTCTGCATTGAATATTATTTGTCATGGCTGTAGAGCTGATTTGCAAGGGCAGTTCCTTCAGCAGTTTGCACAAATGATTAGCGTTTTCCTCAGCTTGAATAATTTATTTGTTCCCCAGTACGCTCTCTTTTCCACCATCTGTCCATTTTGGTTATCCTGTGCTTTTTTTCATTTCTTTCCTGACTACTTGGCTTTAGGCATTCTGGCTTAGATCAACTCCGATCATGGTGAACTTGCAAATATTGTATATCGCATATGTGGATAACTTGTTATCTCATGTTGATAGCAAGTTCACCACAGAGGCATGTCTTTGAGAATTTAGCCATCATCCATTTGACTCACATGCACTAGCCAATGAAATCACTATTGGCTCAAAAGGGCAAACATGCTGGGAATCCTTGCATGCTCATGTACTTCCATATTTAGCACTCTCTCTTGCTGAGATATTCATCTGAGGCAGTGGTGATGGAAACTGTTCAGCCTCTTTTCTTGACTTGTGCAAGTTGAGAAACCATTCTAACCATGAAGGACAATGCTGAGAACACAAACCTGGTACATGTGGAACTTTCTATTTTTGATTAATTTTGTTGCATGTGTGTAATGGACTGTAGGGGTAATAAAGAAGAATGCATTAAGCAAGGCTTAATCTGAAGATGTCATATGGTTGTGGGCAAGAGATCAGCTTAGTCTTCTACATAGTCTCTGAAACAATATATTAGTGTAACTTGCAAATTGTTGCCATCATACAATAAGCTACATCTTGTTTAAGACATCTCATTAGAGGATTATTTTCCTCTATCACACAAGATTAAGCAGTCCTTGTAAATCTCTGCCAGAAAAAATGATGATGGTAGCAGATCTACCAGATACCTCATTCAACATGATTAGCAGTGGTAAGAATACATGTTATAACGAATTTGCTACTATCCACACTTGAATTCACAACATTGACATGACAGCCATGGCCTTTGCAATCCTGATACCTCATTTTGATATCATGCTACAAGTTGCTGGTGTTTGTTGATTGAAGGTATTTGAAGTTGTCAATGATCTTCAGAGTGTGGCTACTGATGTTAATGGAAGTTAGAGTTTCTATGTCCTCATCCATGGTCTTCCTGACTCCTTGTATATCTGAGAGAACCAAACTACAAAATGTTAAAAGTGAAGTTCACAATGGAATATGAGCATGGCTTAGAGGGATATGGACCATATGCTGGGAAATAGGACTAGATCAGTTTCGGATATCTGGTTGGCTCTGATGAGTTGAACTGAATGACTCTATGGCTTCATCAACAAACAGAATCTCACAGACTACAACTTTACACACTTAAGACTTCGCACACAGTCTTAGCAAGTTGGACAACTTATCATCAATTCTATTATACAGTTATGACTTGGAGGTGCCAGTGTTGGACTGGGGTGGACAATGTTAAAAATCACACAGCACCAGGTTATAATCCAACAGGTTTCTTTGGGAGCACTAGCTTTCAAAGCGCTGCTCCTTCAACCACCTGATGAAGGAGCAGTGCTCCGAAAACTAGTGCTTCCAAATAAACCTGTTGGACAATAACCTGATGTTGTGTGATTTTTAACGTTATGCAGATATACAACTTAATTTGATTCACCACAAGTGTACAAGAGCAATGTGGAGAAAAATATGTACATGAGAGTTGGCATTAGGACACAGCCTGATTTACCCCACTACAGATCCTGAAGGCATCATTTGGAGGTGCTGGTGTTGGACTGGGGTGTACAAAGTTAAAAATCACACCAGGTTATAGTCCAACAGGTTTATTTGAAAGCACTAGGTTTTGAAGCACTGCTCCTTTATCAGGTGGTCGTCATTTGATTGCTTAATTGTAATAGATGCAATTTTAATTGTTGTTTGGAAGAATAAGTCATGCCCAAGAGTGCAGGAGGTCTGCCATTTTCTATATCACTCTGAAGAGTCTGTCTCGGTTGACAAAATCCATGGCCTTGGAGAAGTCTGTTAAGGTAATGCAAGGTGATGAACAATGCAGTACTAGAAAAAGATCACAATGAATATGCTGCCATCCAATCTATCTGCTGTGAATGACAACATGCTGATCAGTTCCCTAGACACCTATTGAACAAGATTGTCCAGTCTCTTCTTTACATTTCTGTTGTGAAATTTCTGAAACCTTTCATTACAACGTCCTTGCAGTCGTGCTCATTGGTTTAGCACTAGTTTAGCACCCAAAGTAGCAGTATCCTTTTTTAAGGTATTGTGAGTTCCTTCACAATAACCTCCACACAATGATTCCTTAGAATGGATTTATTTCTGGTACTTTAATAGAAAATGCTGGAAGGATTAAACATACCAGTAGATTTTGTTTTCCTTTTTATCACTACTTTTGCCTTTCTGATGATTTTTCAGTGTCAAGGTGATTTTGCATTTGAGTGACTAGCCAAAGATGCACAGCAGCCTTTTCCTGAGTTCTCCAGTTGCAAGTCTTCACTCCACTTTGATACTATCCAAAGGCAACTGAAAGGAATGGATGCTGCAAAGACAATGAACCTTGAGAACATTCTGTCAAGACAATTGAAGATTTAGGCAACAAAATTACACACGATTTTGACCCAATGACACTGAAGGAACAATGATATATTTCTAAGTCTGAATGGTGCAGTAGGATGCAATGAGTGGAATTTGCATACAGTGGTATTCTCATCCAGTTGCTGCCCCTGATCTTCTAGATGGCTGTGGACATGGGTTCGAATGTTGCTGTCTAAGGAGCCTTTGCAAATTACTGCAACGCATCTTGTAAGTAGTATGCACTGACTTGGAAATATATAGCTGTTCTTCCAGTGTCATTGGATCAAAATCCCGGAATTCCCTCCTTAATGACATTATCGCATATAGACTTCAATGATTCAAGAAGGCAGCTCACCACCACCTTGTCTAGGGCAATTAGGAATGGGCAATGAATTCTGGTCCAGCCAGTAATGCCCACATCCTATAAATGAATTAAAAATGCCTCCCTCCTGACTATATACTGCTGATGGGTCTGTCCTGCTGGTGGGACAAGACATACCCAGAGATGATGATGGTAATGTCTGAGACATTGTGTGTAAGGTATGATTGCATGAATATGACTATGCCAGACAGTTGCCCAACTAGTCTGTGAGACAGCTCTCCCAATTTCAGCACAAGCCCCCACTAGACGTTTCAGGAGGAGGATCTTGCAAGGTCGTCAGGACTGTGCTTGCCATTTTACTTCCAGTTGTGGTTCATCTGATTTCATTCCATTTTTTAGACATTGTACCTGTTGATACAACTGAATGGCTCAGTCAGCTATTTCTGAGGGCAGTTTAGAGTTAACCACATTGTTGTGGGACTGCATACATGTGGGTCAGACCAGGTAAGGGAATTTCCTTCTCTAAAGGGCATTAATGGAGCAGGCAGGTTTTTATGACAACTAACAATGGTTTCATGGTTACCATTAGACTTATAATTATAGTGTTTTTTAAAACTTGTATTTAAATTCCACCATCTGCAATGACAGGCTTCAAACTTGGGCCACCAGATTATAAATCTAGTATCAATACAATAAGGCCATCACTAGTAGCTTATACCCAATCATTTGGAAAATTGACCAGGTTGGTCCTGTGCACAAAAGCAGGACAGATTCATCTCAGCCAATTACCACTCCATCAATCTATTCTTGACTATCAACAAAGTGGTAGAAGTTGTCATCAACTGCGCTATCAAATAGTTGGGCATGGTTGTTCCAGCCCTCATGTAAAAGTGAGAGGCAAGTCCACCTCCACATGGCCAGTTCACCCCAAAGGCATCAAATGGCAGTTAGCTCTTACATTGACCAGAGGTGGGACATCTCAGCTATAGAAAGAATATATCAAATAATAGATCTTCTTTACATCCATGGAATTTGTGGCAGAGCTGTGTGAAAACTTCTCTGTTGTAGCAATGGCAGTGAACACAAATCAAGTTGCAGCATCAAGGTTATAAATGCAAATCCTTGGTTTCTGACAAGTGCAGACATAATGGCAGCAATTTTAACCTAATCCATCTGGAAAGAATTTAACACAATCGGGTGCATTTAACAGGCATTTCAGCAGCCTTGGCCACAGGATTAGTCATGCACTTAATTGTCTGACAATTTTGACACCAGAAAATATGTCACCTGGTGAGTCATGTATGTGGGCATATCTGTTCGCTTTCACAACCTTTACTGTGTCAGGCTGTTGCTTGGCTAGGTTGTATAGGTAAATGCTGAAAAATGTGTTGCTGGAAAAGCGCAGCAGGTCAGGCAGCATCCAAGGAGCAGGAGAATCAACGTTTCAGGATTCCTGAAGAAGGGCTTATGCCCGAAACATCGATTCTCCTGCTCCTTGGATGATGCCTGACCTGCTGGACTTTTCCAGCAACACATTTTTCAGCTCTGCAGTCCTCACTTTCTCCTCCCTGTATAGGTAAATGGCTGTTCTTGGTTGCGACTGTGACTTGGTTGTTAGCATTCTTGCCTCTGACATCAGTAACATTCTTGAATTTGCTGAATTTGTGCAGGATATAAGACTGTGGGAGAGGATAGTCAGTGATCTTGTGTCTGAAAAGACAGATAAAAGCTTATTCTTCATCGACAATGGAGATAAAATTAAAGATCTGATTCATACAAATTAAAATGAAAATTGAGGCCTCTGTGAATTGATTTAATTGTACAGTCAGATGATTGCATTTTTAAATTTAAGGTCAAGCCTGAAACTCCAATGAAGTACTCAGGGAGTGCTGTACTGTAGGAGGTGCTGACTTCTTGATCAGACATTAAACCGAGGTGCCATCTCACATTTTAGATGAATGTACAAGATCCAATTACATCATTCTGAAAAGTGTAGAGGAGTCATTCCCAGTGTCCTGCCACATATTTATTCTGCAAACCATGAGTTAGATATGACTATTATATGCCCACGTGGTGCTATGCTTTCTCTGGGTGGGGAGAATGTAAAATAAGTTAGATTGGTTTGCTGACCACCTTTGCAGCCACACCTAAGCTCAACCTACAGTACAGAGGCTGTACAGGCACTAAAGTCAGAAGCACAGCCAACATATGAAAATAAATAAGGATCAAATCTTGTCAACTGAGCTTGAGTTTGAGATCATAAAAAGTTCATTTGACCTCAACATTAACCTGCTCGCTTGATAAGAGTCAGCACAGGCAGTTGGATGGGAGTGAGCAGTCCATTTTTTAAACATTTTTTGAAACAGTAGAAATGGGGCACTTTTTGCAAGTGGTCTTTGTATATTTGGGAGGCACCCATAGAGATGATAGTACTTTCTTCTTTCCTACCAACCAATATTTCAAAGCCCATTCCCCTCATTCTTTCCAAAGGTGGGAAACCTCCTTACCCACAGCCTGCATGAACTACCTGGATCTAAGATTCCAACAGGCCTCCTTGCTGGGCTTGTCTGCAGTCCATTCCAAAGCTCTGCTGCTGTTGGGAATATTGGGCTTCTAGTCAGTCTGAATGGTCAGCAGTTGCATAGAGAGGATATTCTGTTACTGGGAGCCAGGAGTCTGCAGAATTTAGCTTGCCCTCAGTATTTAGTATAGTGCTGGAAAAGCACAGCAAGTCAGGCAGCATCTGAGGAGCAGGAGAATCGACATTTCGGGCATAAGCCCTTCAACAGGAATATCCAGCATCTGCAATCCTCACTTTCTTCCACTTTGCCCTCAGTATTTAATAGCTGTGAGGCAGGCTGGTTCTCTACCTGTTTTCATACCACTGACCTGTCTTCCAGGGAGAAGGGGTAAGGGGTGCATGTCACCCATCCATCTCCCCCCACCTCCTTAAACTTCTGCCCAAAATCACAAAAGCTGATATTCTGCTGGTTATCACAATGTTTTTGAGAAACGGTTTTAGACAAATTACCTACATATTTCCTATCTCGGGTACCTTTGAAGTGGAGTAATTGTTCTAACTGGCTGTAAAATGCTTTGAAATGTTCAGTGGTTGTGAAAGGTGCTACATAAATGCTTGGAGGTCAGAACAAAATAAGTGATGCTGACAATTTGGTATCTCCCTCTTCATTATTCTACATACAATTCATCATCTTTCCATCATTTGTCATCTATCTGTCACAATCCTGTAAAGTGGGGGAGCGATGTATCAGTAGGCCTGGATTCACTGGGAAATGCAGCCTTTAACCTGCACGCAGTCAGCTCAAACTGTAAAGCTGGAAGGAAACAGAAATGGAACTTCACACCCTTGAGCTACTAAGCCGTCTTTCTCACTGCTTGCCTGCAATGAGTTATAGATGCCTTGAATATTATCTGCTTCACTCCCCTGGCCAACAAGCTGCAGCTGGCAAGAATCCCATCCACCCATCCATAAGTTAATTTTAAAACAGGAAATAAGGGTGACACCTCTCACTAGTGGCACTGAAACATTCACACTCTGATGGTTGAGGCCACAGCTAATGGATCTGTCATTAGAGAGCTAGCTAGGTACAATGTCCAGATCACTGCCCTCAGTGATGCTCACCAACCTGAAGATGATTACAGAAGTAAGTTACATAAAAGCAAAATACTGTAGATGTTGGAAATCTGAAATCAAAATAGGAAGTACCAGAGATAATTAGCAGATCTAGCAATGTCAGTGGAGAAAGAAACAGAGTTAATGTTTTGAGTCCAATTACCCTTCTTCCAAAAGGTATTAGTGAAAGTTTGGTAATGAGTTAACTTTTCAAATGCAACATTCTGCAAGTAACCCTGATGAAGTCAAGAATAAATTGTATGAAAATGCCATTCCTTGATTGCTACTATGCCAGAATCAACCTTGGTGACTTCAATGCAAGAGGTGGTGCAGATCACCATGGAACAGGCCATCAGAATAAATTGTGTTGGCACTTGGAACAACATTAATTTTCTCTTGCTGACGATGTGTGTTGATCATGAGCTGTTAATTGCATTTTTCCAACCCCTCCAATCTAGACATGATGTCTTGGATATTCCCTGTTCTGTGCATCAAGACATACACAGGCTGTCATGAAAGAGCATGTCTCAGAGAAACTTGAGAATCATCTGTGCAGAGCAAGAATGAATGCTCACTGCATTGAGAATAACTAGACAAATTTCAGGGTTATAGTGTATTACCTATTGTTCTGGAGGCCATTGGCCCTCATTCTCATAAGCTTCAAGATTGATTCACTGAAAGCAATGAGACAATCCAGAAGCTACTAATGTTTTCCTAAGTGAGAAGTTATCACTATCCAAGTATAATGCTCCTAAAACACCTACAATTGAGCAAAGCAAGCTCATAAAGATGCAAAATCCTTCAGTCACATGCAGGCCACAAAGACTGGATGAGATTACACTGTCATAAGTGTGTAATTATAATTATTACATCTTTTCTAAAGAAGTCTAATCTGTTTTTCTTTACAAAAATGGACACAGAATCTTACTGGCGGTTCCCAGAAGTCATTGGTGATACATTACAGCCAAAAGCAAGCAGACCAACATGTTATTTTAAGAGCAATTCAGTAAGTCATCAAATAATTCAAGTAATTCCAGCACTGTCCATTGACACACTGGTAGGTATAAAACTCAAAGGCTTCTGCACTGATGAAACAACAGACTGGAAGGACATTGCAGGGAATTCCAGCACAATCAACATTGTTTTGAAGAACAATAATTTATGAATGCAATTTTGTTTGTTTGTGAATACAAACTGGCTGAAAGAGCCACTAGTTGTGCAGAGCCGATGAGCAACTGCATGAATTCAGCTCCAGCTGTCAGCTCCAACTAAGCTAACTTTCAAAGGCATGACAGTGCTGGGATTTCTCTCTGACAACAAGCAAAAAGAAGGAACCTTTCCTCACTTCCTGAAGCTGAGACCACCTATAAAGGCAATCCCATCCCATTTGACTACAGAAGACATGACAGCTGCTTATTTTTGATTTCAAGTTTTCAAGACGTTCAGTTTGGAATGAGAATCTTCAAGCAAGTAAGAGGCCTGCAAAAATAAATGTCACTGATCTTATTTTCATCTTTACAACTATCTTTTATTCATATCTACTTTTAATCTTTATATGTGTAGTTTTCTTGAATAATTTTATCACTTTTAATGGAATAATCACAACAATCATTTTGCAATAAGCTAATATTTATCTTGTTTAATGCTGCTGATTTGTCTTTTTTAAATTGAAGCACTCAAAAGGCTGAAAGGGATCTAACCAAGCTATACACATTTATAATTCATAAACCATCTGAGGACATGGCATTGAAAGAGACTCATAATCTGAAACTAGTATACTGATTCATCGCCAAACCTTGGAGCTAATGGGTCAACAACACTCATAGAAAAAGCCCAAATTCTAGAAAAATGGGTAGAGATCTTAAACCATATCCTTAATTGTCCATTAATGCAGAAGTAATTGACTGCTCTCTTGAAGACCTATCCACACTTTTATAAATGACAAATGGGGCGGCACGATGGCACAGTGGTTAGCACTGCTGCCTCACAGCACCAGGGTCCCAGGTTCGATTCCGGCCTGGCGTGACTGTGTGGAGTTTGCACATTCTCCCCGTGTCTGCGTGGGTTTCCCCCAGGTGCTCCGGTTTCCTCCCATAATCCAAAAATATGCACGTCAGGTGAATTGGCCATGCTAAATTGCCCATAGTGTTAGGTGCATTAGTCAAAAGGAAACGGGTCTGAGTGGGTTAATCTTCAGAAGGTCATTGTGGACTTGTTGGGCCAAAGGGCCTGTTTCTACACTGTAGGTAATCTAATCAAATGCAGTCAAACTCTTGTCTGGCAAAAAAAAACTCTAGGAGCTAATGCTGTTTCAAATGATCTCATCAAGTTGGAGGTCAATGCCTGTCTTAATGCTCAATGAGCTCTTTCAGTTTATGTAGGAAAAAACACCCTATATATCTGCAAAGATGCCTCCATTGTCCACCTGACAATCTCAAGTCAACCAGAGATGAATTGCATTCTTCTTTATCACTATATTGCTTCATAAATTTTTTTTGTTCTTATGTTTGTCCAGAATATTAGGCCCCTACAGAAATAATGAGAAATATCTATATGCTACTTTGAAATAATGGATGTAGGTTTGCTCGCTGAGCTGGAAGGTTCATTCTCAGACGTTTCGTCACCATACTCGGTAATATCTTCAGTGGGCCTCCGTGCGAAACACTGTTGATGACTCCTGCTTTCTATTTATATATTTGGGTTTCTTTGGGCCGGTGATGTGATTTCCTATAGTAATGTAATTTCCATGGTGATGTCATTTCCTGTTCTTTTTCTCGGGGGTGGTAGATGCGGTCTAACTCGATGTGTTTGTTGATAGAGTTCGGTTGGAATGCCATGCTTCTAGGAATTCTCGTGTGTGAATCTGTTTGGCTTGTCCTACAATGCATGTGTTGTCCCAGTTGAAGTGGTGTCCTTCCTTATATGTATGTAAGGATATTAGTGAGAGAGGGTCATGTCGGTTTGAGGCTGTTTTTTTGCCTCTTTGTTCAATGTAGCGTTTGTTACAGTTCTTGCACGATATTTTGTAAATGACATTAGTTTTGCTTGTTGTCTGTATAGGGTCTTTCAAGTTCATGAATGGGTACCCAATGAACACAATCTGCTGATTTCTCAGCAACAAACCCAAACAAGCAGACAAAACACATCCAGAAACCCTAGCCACTATCCCCTACATCAAAGACATCTCAGAAATGACTGCCAGACTACTCAGATCCCTTGACATCATGGTAGCCCACAAGCCCACCAACACACTAAAACAGCAGCTAATGAACTTGAAAGACCCTATACAGACAACAAGCAAAACTAATGTCATTTACAAAATACCTTGCAAGAACTGTAACAAACACTATGTTGGACAAACAGGCAGAAAACTAGCCACCAGGATACATGAACATCAACTAGCCACAAAATGACATGATCTCCTCTCACTAATATCCTTACATAGAGAAAAGGAAGGACACTACTTCGACTGAGACAACACATGTATCCTAGGACAAGCCAAACAGAGACGCACACGAGAATTCCTAGAGGTATGGCATTCCAACTGGAACTCTATCAACAAACACATCGAGTTAGACCGCATCTACCATCCTTGAGAAAAAGAACAGGAAATGACATCACCACAGGAAATTGCATCACCACAGGAAATGACATCACTGAGCCAAAGAACCCCAAACATATAAATAGAAAACAGGAGTTATCAATAGTGCTTCGCGCAGAGGCCCACTGAAGATGTTACCTAGTATGATTACAAAACGTCTGAGAATGAACCTTCCAGCTCAGTGAGCAAACCTTCATCCAGAACCTCAACCTCAGCTACAAATCTTCTCAAAACTCACTTTGAAATAATATCATCAAATTCTGATTCCATGTGATTGATGCATAGATAATGGTGAAAGTATTATTCCCCTGAATATATGTTTAAAGACAATATTCAGAATATATACAGTTTAACCAAGAAACCACAGGACAATAGTTAAATTAATATCACTGCACTGGAAACAAATCCAGAGGATTAGAGAAATCATCAAACACATATTTTTGCCTTTTTCCTTTGGTAGTTCTTTATCTAATTGCTCTTTCAACAAATGATCAAAGCAGAATATATTATGGAGATCTGTAGATAATTTTCTTATAACTTCTTTGTTCCTAAGCTATTCGGGTTGCCCATTCATAGAATATAAAGAATGAGGCCACAAGGCTGGATAATGTATCCTCAAGAACATCATGGGATTTTGTTAATTTGGTTGTTGAATTGTTCTTTTCTATGTATCTGTTGATTATTCTACTGCAGTACTTTCTTTAGTTTAATTGCTAGGAATCTTTCTTCACTGAATGCTGCCCTGAAGCATGTTTGACCACAAAAATGTTTATCATCCAAGGTCTTTTGCATTACTCAGGCAGTGTAAAATATGATTGTGAAACCCAACTTGGCAGCTGTCTCATTTGCATTAAAGTAGAAAATTCACAGTTGTATTTTCAGTCTAAACTGTGCTATTATTTCCAAGTAACACATAATATATGTGAGCCTGTGGTGCAGTCTATTCACACACAAGTGCACTGAGCCAAAGAATATCCAAATGTGGTAATTTGGCAGTTTGAAATCCTGACCTAGTTATTCTTGGTTATGCCTCTTTCTAATCAGAGTAATCCTAATAAAGGACATCCATCCACTGTTACATTCTGTCCTGCTCTCATAATATCATGTTTTATTTTTATTGGGTCAGTCAGATCTTCTGCTCTATCAACTATAAGAAATTGTTCCTAATGTTGTTTCAATTATCCTCAAGAGACATGAATCACACTGCCATTTCTTCTCATGTGTGCACCCTCCCCTGTTCTGTAGTGCCTTGGGACACTTTGCTACACTAAAGACTCAAATGAAATGTGTTGTTGCTGCATTTAGCTTATTTTTCACTGTCATTTCTACTTCTCTTGTTCCCATTACATCTTCGCTTCTGGGAAATATCACATAAGATGTTTATATCTCTTTTTCATCTCACATCTAAATTTCTGAAAGCTACTGTTAACTCCCAGTTATCTAAATCCTACCTTTCTGAATAGAGTCCTTTCATATTATTCTATCCGTGATAACTAAGGTGCACCCAATTACTTCTTTCCAATTATCACAAGAATTAACTTGGGTTTTTCCTCTTTCTCTGATAATTTTTCATATGAATAACTTCTTTCGCTCATTATCCAATCCTACCCATTTATTGTTGATGGCAATCTGTGTTTATTAAAATCCTCTGATCACATCCTTAGTGTTCATAAGTTGAATCACCAAGCCCCTCCAGTATCCATCACTCTCAATGTAATTTTCAAAGAAAAGGAAAGTAGGTATAAAATGAATAGGGCATTGAATGTAATTGACTGTGTGGGGACCCTGTTGGAGTCAACATGTTTCTTGTAAACATATTGCTCCACATTCTTTTCACCTCACAAAATTCCTGATATGTTTGTGTGAGATGGCATTGGGCAGATTGGGTTTTTGCTAGTTTCCACTGGCTTTTTTCATTGAAAAGAATCATAGAATGGTAGTCAGATCATTTGGCCCATCATGTCTGTGATAGCTCTCAAACCTTTTCTTTTGAGCAGTGCACATTTTCTTTTCAGATACTGACCCAATTCTCCCTAGAATGTCTTGATTGAATCTGCCTTCTCACATTCTGAGAAATTGCATTTCAGCTCCAAACCATCCAAGGCATGAGGAAGTTTTTCCATACGTTGTCAATGCTTCTTTTGTCAATTACACTCAATCTGTGTTGGGTGGTTCTCCGTCATTTCACCAATGGGAACAGTTTCAATATTGAAGGAGGGAGCTCCTCTGAAGGTCAGAGGTCAAATGAGATGGTCAGTAGCGATGCATGACAAGATAAGGGTCAGCTCTAATCTCAGTGTGAGTTGACTGCACAGATTCCTCTTAAAATCATTGTCAAATCAATCTTCAAATGAAATGAAGGACTGTTTGGACCCTCTGGAAAAAGTTTTGAAAATCTGTTTTCTTCTGGACTAACTCCATAATAACCTCAGTACATCGAGTCAGGGACCATTAACTGGAGGCAAGCAGCTTCACCACATCTTCAGTTGACTGAAACATCTCTACAAGCTCACTCTGGACCCTTATTTGTTCAATATTTTGTCTGTTCATACAATGTCTCTTTGATTCTGTTGTTAATAGCCAATGTTAACATAACTATGTTGTAAATTGGTTATGAAAGGGCAGGGGCCCAATTTTAAGAATTGACCCAGGACAAGCACATTTCTTTAGATCAAAGAAAGTTTCATAAAAATGGGTCTGTGATAATCTCTTCCAAATGATCTTGCTTGAAAATTTCCAGGATGCCTTGAATTAACACATAAAACATGGCAGTTTTGCTCTCCTGCTAATCAAATATGTGCCAGAGATGGTGTTGAAGTCACTTATCACAGTGGTTGGCATCAATAGTATAGCTATTTCTGCAGGCAGACAAATAATTTAAATCGATAGCAATTAGTGCCAAGTGACTTCATCCTATTGACCATTGATGGCTGGGGAATGTTTTGTGTTAAAACAAATTATTTATTGATATATTGACATCACTGCATTGCTGCTAAACCTTTTCAGTTTAGGAGCAAGTTACTGCAGATGCTGGAATCTGTACTGAAAACAACAAATGTTAGAGTTCACAGTGGGTCAGACAGCATGTGTGAAGAGAGAGCTAACATTTCGGGTCTAGTTGACTATTCATCAGAGCTGATGTGAAGTATGGAGGGGGCAGCATTTATGCTATGTTTGGGGTGCGGTGTAGTGTGCTGGAGAGAAAGGATGTTGATAGTTCAGATTAAGTGATCGGAATGTGAGAATTATAGAACAATGGTTTGTCTAACTGCCAGAATAGAAAAAGCCGACAGTCCCACTGGGGTATGGGAGGACAGAGAGGACATGGTGACAAGAGAATGTAACAAGTAACAAGTAACAAGTGGCATTGTGGGTCAACCCCCAGTAGGTGGACTGCAGCGTTTCAAGAAGGCAGCTTACTATTACCTTCTCAAGGACAACTAGGGACAGGCAATAAATGCTGGCCAGCCAGTGAAGGCCCACATCCTATAAAACAAATAAGTGGAAAAAAAATTGAAGGAATGGGAGTGGATTCACAAACTGAAGGTGTTGAACTCAGTGTTAAGTCCAGAAGGTTGTAAAATGCCGAGTATGAAAATGAGATGTTGTTTTTCCAATTTACACTGTGTTCATTGGAGCACTGCAGCATGCCAAAGGCAGACAAGTGGGCATCTGAGCAGGACGCTGTGTTAAAATGAATGAATAAATAAATTAAATAAGTCTGTATAGACTGGTGATCGCTTTGCAGGACACTTCTGGTCTCTGCACAAGTATGACCCTGACCTTCCATAGCCAGTCATTTTAACACAGTGTCCTGCTCACAGGCACTTTACAATTTGCTGGGCTTAATACTGAGTTCAATACCTTCAAATACAACTCCCATTTCTTCCCTTTCTTTCAGCTTTGCTTGTTCATATCTCTGTCACCACATCCTCTCCCACCACTCCACCTCCCCACTCCAGTGTGACTGTCTGCTCATTCCAGTCTGATCCAACGCATCATCCTGATACACTTTCGCCAACTTCAATTAGACCCCATCGCCAAGAACATCTTCCCCTCCCTACCACTCTCTGCCTTCTGCAAAGACCATTCCCTTCATCAACCCTTGGTTCACGCCACTGTCCCCACCAAACACCCCGAACCTCCAGGTACTTTCCCCTGCAACCAGAAAAGATGCAAAACTTCCCAGAACACACCCTCCACACTTCCATCCAGGGCTGTAAACAGCCCTGACAGGTGAGGCAGAGGTTCATCTGCCCTCCTCCAACCTAGCTTACTGCGTCAAGTACTCCCGATGTGGTCTTGTCTACATCAGGGAAATCAAACCTAACCTAAGGGAACATTTTGCTGAGCATCTCAGACAGGCCCGCAGGGGCTGACCGGACCTCCCAATCACCACCCATTTTAATTCCCCTTCCCACTCCCTTTCCAACATGAATATTCTTGACCTCCTCCAGTGCCACAACAAATCAACTGTAAATTGGAAGAGCAACACCTCATCTTCTGCCTGGGCACCCTATGGCCCAGAGGACTCAACATTGAGTTCTCCAATTTCAAATTACCTCCCTTCCCATTCCCTGACTTTCTTCCTAGCCCCTTCTCCTTCCTTTCCATTCCGCTGATCGACCCTTCCTTCCAGATATCAACCGGATTCGTTCCTTCCATTGACCAACCAGGTCATACCCTCTACCAGTCATTACCTATCCCCACACCTCACCACCCTGCCCCCCCCCAACCCCTTTATCTGCAGTCCTCCAACACCCGCCCCCAGTCCTGAAGAAGAGTTGCATCCAAAACGTTGACTTCTCCACCTCTTGATGCTGTCTGGCTTGCTATGTTCTTTCACCCTCCTGATTGTCTACCTTGGAATCCAGCAACTGCAGTGTTTTTGTCTCTTTCTAGTCTGGCAGTTAGACATACCGTTGCTCTGCTATTCTCATATTCCAATCACTTAATCTGCACCATCAGCATTCTTTCTCCCCCAGAAATCTATCACTACCCCCACCAACAATAGCATAAATGCTGCCCCCTCCATACTTCACGTCACCTCTGTGGAAGAGTCATGGAGACTCGAAACATTAGCTTGCTCTCTCTCCATGGATGCCGTCTGACCTGTTGTGATCTCCAGTATTTGTTGCTTTCAAGCCTTTTCAGTTTGTAGCTTCAGAAATTTAGCATTGTGAAAACCTAAGCCAGAAGAATAAAATAAATTGCTTTTATTGTCCTTGCACATCCCAAAGTGCTTCAACTGAAATTCAAATGATGTCATCAGCCCCAGTCTTTGAACATTTGAGACCTTTGTCTATCTGTGATGAACACCTCAAAATGCCTCCCAAAATCAAAAGGTACTTAAATTGATGGCAGGTATTGTACATATTCTGCACTTAAGGGCTATTGTGGCAGTGTCTCTACCACTGGACCAGGATGCCTGGGTTCAAATCCCACCTGCTCCAGAGGTGTGTAAGAATCCTCTGAGCAGGTTGATTAGAAAATATCTTTAACGTCATGCATATTATTTTCATCAGACATGGAATATTAAAATTGACTCTATAGTCTTCAGTTTAGGCAAGGTGACAAAGGGGTCTTTACTCTTTCAGATTTGTATGGAAGACCTCACAAGAGGACAACCAGTTTCCATCTCTGTCCAGTGATTAGGACAACTATTACTGATTCAGGATATACTACCTTCAAATGTTCAGATGAGATGGCAGCCTTACAAGACATTCACTATGCAGAATTCTCATTTCATTCAGAAAATTCACGACATACAAATTAGAATTAGTTCAATTTAATTTTAGAATATTGAGAAATGTTTGCAAATGCAATCAGCAACCCTACCATAACCACCCTATTATTCTTACAGATAGCTGAGATCTCCTTACAAGTTTGGTTCTCAATTTCCCTCTGACTATTAGGGGGTCTATAATACAATCCCAATAAGGTGATCATCCCTTTCTTATTTCTCAGTTCCACCCAAATAACTTCCCTGGATGAATTTCCAGGAACATCCTCCCTCAGTACAGCTGTAATGCTATCCCTTATCAAACACCACTTCCCCTCCTCTCTTGTCTCCCTTTCTATCCTTCCTGTAGCATTTGTATCCTGGAACAATAAGCTGCCAGTCTTGCCCATCCCTGAGCCATATTTCTGTAATTGCTATGATATCCCAATCCCATGTTCCTAACCATGCCCTGAGTTCATCTGTCTTCCCTGTTAGGCCCCTTGCATTGAAATAAATGCAGTTTAATTTATTAGTCCTACCTTGTCCCTGCTTGATCTGATTGTTTGACTTGCTTCTGTTCTCAACTATACCAGTCTCAGATTGATATCTTTCCTCACTATCTCCCTGGGTCCCACCCCCCCCCACCTTACTAGTTTAAATCCTGCCAAGCAGTTCTATCAAATTTCCCTGCCAGTAAATTAGTCCCTCTCCAATTTAGGTGCAATCCGTCCTTCTTGTACAGGTCACTTCTACCCCAAAAGAGATTCCAATGATCCAAAAATGTGAATCCTTCTCCATGCATTCATCTGCTCTATCCTCCTATTCCTGCCCTCACTAGCTCGTAGCACCGGGAGTATTCCAGATAATACTACTTTTGAGGACCTCCTTTTTAAATTCCTGCCTAACTCTGTAATCACCCTTCAGAATCTCAACCTTTTCCCTTCCTATATTGTTGGTTCCAATGTGGACAATGTTGGTTCTTGCTGGCCCCTCTCCCCCTTGAGAACATTCTGCACCCTCTCTGAGACATCCTTGATCCTGGCATCAGGGAAGCAACACACCAGTCTGATTTTTTGCTGCTGGCCACAGAAACGCCTGTCTGTGCCTCGGACTAGAGAATTCCCTCACACAATTGATCTCTTGGAACCCAATGTACCCCTCGTTGCATTAGAGCCAGTCTCAATACCAGAAACTTGGCTGTTCGTGCTACGTTCCCCTGAGAATCCATCATCCCCTACATTTTCCAAAACAGCATACCTGTTTGAAATGGGTATATCCACAGAAGACTCCTGCACTAGGTGCCTACCCCTCTTATCTTTCCTGGAGTTAACTCATCTATGTAACTGTATCTGAGACTTTCCCCCCTTCCTATAACTGCCATCCATCACATACTGTTGCTGTTGCAAATTCCTCATTGCTTCTAACTGTGTCTCCAACCGATCCATTTGATCTGATAAGATTCGTAACTGACAGCATTTATTGCAGATATACTCCTTGAACTCTCTTTAAACTTCCAAATCTGACAAGAAGTACATATCACTGTACTAAAGGCCATTTTTGCTCCTTCCCAATCTACAAACCCAAAAAATAACACAATCTTATTCCTCTAGAAAACACTGCTCCAGGCTAGATTAATAGTTACGGCTTATATTTTAAGTCTATTTTTTATGGCTGTTTGGAATTCTTTTATGGAAGGTCGGGAAGTCAAATATTTTACTCAAATTTCTCCTTTCCAAGTCACCTCAGCAACCAATGTGAGACTTGGATTTTCATCATTAATTGCTCACTGTGTTGTGTTGCAATCTGACTCAATTCAATGGCAAATTATTCAATTGTTTTGATTGGACTAAACTGTTCAGTTGCTGCCTATTTGTTTGCTTTTCTTCTTAAAGTTTGTAGGCACCTGGAATCTGAACTCCCATCAAGGGACTACTGCCAAAGCAGTAGTCACAACTTTTCATCTCATTGACAATGTGAAACAAATTCCTTATCACAACGTAACTAATCTCAATGGACTCTGCTTTTTGGTTAGGTTGTGTCATCAGCTAACAAATTCCTGCAAATTCTTTTACCAGCTTTAGGAGCAAATTATTGCAGATGTTGGACTTGAAACAATGGCTTGCTCTCCCTCCATGGATGCTGTCTGACCCGCTGTGATCTATAGCATTTGTTGTTTTTACTAAACTGTTCCTTGTCATTATGTTGTTTAGTCCTTTGCAGCTTTTGAATGAGATTGAGGTCAATCCATAACATTTTATTTGGGAGCAAGTATTCTTTGTTGTGAAGTCCATATAGATTTTCTAGTATTTGGTGTTCTTTATGCTGTAGAATTATTTGTGGCATATCTTTGCTGTTAAGTGTAATGCTCCTGGATCATGCAGTTGAATGCCTGTCAGTTGTATAGTGTTTATTCAACCAAGTGTTGCTAACTGATAATAGTATAACACTTGCTCCCATGTCTTTGGACTTTGAGACATTTCTATGAACATAAATGTCCACTTGCCAAATGTTTGCTCTGGATCACTGATTTCCCCTTGGAAAACTTTTTATTTTTATTTTCTGAAAACTGCTCTACCTCATTTGTCTCCTTGTGTCAATTTTTTTTTTGGTCTTTTGTTTTTTATTTTATTAGCTCACGGAATGTAGGTTTCAGCCATATATTTTGTCCAGCCCGAGTTGCACTTTAGAAGGTGGCAGTGAGCTGCCTTGAATGACTGCAGTCCACTTGGTGTACATGCATCTACATTGCAGTTGGGAAAGAGTCCCAGGATTCTGACTGAGCAACACTGAAGGAGTGGGGATATATTTCAAGTCAGGATGATAAGAGATTTGAAGGATGTTGCAAAGTTGGGTAGAGTAATTGTTGATCGGGAGGCAGGAAGTAGGAATTTAGTATTTGTAAAGTTGTAAAATTGTAAAATGCTAGGTGGGGGAAAGCATTGCATGGTCCCTTTAAAAGATGGTTCTGTTTCAGTGCTTGAGATTTATAATGAATGTCTGTGAGCAGCAGCTTGAAAGTTTGCAAGGACTAGAGAGTCCGAACTGAAACATTTGTATCGAAAGGCTGTACAGTTAGCAGGCCAAGTAGCAGTTTTTACCAAGACAGCAGGCTTTTGAATTTAGCCAATTTGAACCAGGCACTTAGATACCTAAAACATATTAAATTTAAGTCCGATGGTTTTGACAACATAGGAACAATCCTACTGTAAGATCTATTGATATGTCATCAACGGTATAAAAGGAGGGGGCAATTGGAAGAAGACCCAAGACCAAGCTGTCATTCACCAGAGCTAATGGTCCTTCACTCTTGAGAGAGAATAATTGGCTCTCACAGCCTCATCTTTGTCTTAGAGAAAGCATTATCTAAATAACAATGATACCAATGACAGAGAAGGCATTCCTGACAGATGAAATGATGGAGATGGTACAGAACATTCCAGAACACACGTAACCTGACTGTAATTTTGAAAGACTAAATGCTATTTTTTCATATGAGGGGGGGCTTGTATTTATTTGAACAGCATACCATTAGAA
Organism: Chiloscyllium plagiosum; assembly: GCF_037043375.1. Lineage (NCBI taxonomy): Eukaryota > Metazoa > Chordata > Chondrichthyes > Orectolobiformes > Hemiscylliidae > Chiloscyllium > Chiloscyllium plagiosum. The sequence goes on from NW_028270150.1 coordinate 53,553,905, forward strand.
TCTTGTTTTATTCAGAAATAGTCAGTAGTAAGAAAGGTTTGATTCAGTTTGTTAATAGTTTAGTTAATTTGTTCACTGTTAGCGTTAGATAAATAAATGATTACTTATTGATTTTAAAGTGAATGTCAGGGATTTATTCTCCTTAATGACTAGAAGTTGCTGAAGAGCAGGTTACACCACTTTTCACATTGTTTTACAGATTATAGGGTGAGGTGATCCTCGTTGGGTATTTAGGTTTTAGATCTCGGTGGGGGGGGGGAGCAGGGGGTTAGTCTCCACTTTGTAACAAGGGGAACTTGTAGATGTGGTGCTCGCGTGGCTCTGCTGCCCCTGTCCTTCTAGGTGGTAGTGGTTGTAGGTTTAGAGGCACTGTTTAAGCAGCCTTGGTGAATTTCTGCAGTGCCTTTTGTAGACTGTACACATTGCTGTTACTGAGCATTAGTAGTGGAAGGAGCTTCTAGATCTGGTGCCAAGCTGCTTTGCCCTGGAAGGTGTCATGCTTCTTAAGTGATGTTGAAGTTGCATTCATGCTGGCAAGTGAAGCATATTCCTTCACACTCCTGGCTTGTGCTTTGTCGATGGTGGACAATATTTTGTTTGGGGGGGGGGAACTTCAGAACATGAGTTATTTGCTGCACTTTCACCTCACCTCTGGAGTTCAGCTCCTTTGTTCATGCTTAAATCAAGGCCGTAATGAGATCAGCAGTTGAGTGACTCTGTTGGAACCCAAACTGAGCATCAGTGGGCAGGTTGTTGCTAAGGAAGTGCTGCTTGATAAGACAGTTGATGACACTTTCCATCACTTTCCTCAAGATTGAAAATAGACTGATGTGATGATCTTTGGCTAGCTTTGTCCTGCTTTTAATGCTCAGGACACATGGCATACCTGGTCAATTTTCAGTAGTTGTTGCTGATTTAGCTATATTGGAACAAATTAGGCACAGCACATTTTCAGTATTGTTGCAGGAATGTTGCCAGGGTCCATAGCCTTTACAGTATCCAGAGTCTCAAGCAATTTCTTAATATAATGTGCAGTAAATTGAATGTTGTGCTTCAGTAATTTTTTTTGTAAATGATCTTTTCGTTACAATTAAAGTATCCTACTTTAATAGCTAAGCATCTTTCGGACCTGTGAGGTTATTTTGCTCCACAGCATTGTTCAGGTCATTTTATATGATGTGTCTGTTCTAGCTGTTGCATTGAATTATCACATATCTCTTTTGTGTTTCTGTACCTTAAAAAATAAATGGATTCTAAAGATCACTTGTTCCGAGCTTGATCTACCCACATCAGGATTGATCTGAGTTCCTTTGGGGCTTTTGCTTCATTCAACAAATAAATTACTTTCTCTAAGTTAGGTCTTCTTTAGACTAATAAATCTGACAAAGATTCATCCATGATGACTACAACAATTTGGTCTGTAATGAATACTGACTTGAAGTCACCATGATTGTATTTTTCCACTTGTCTGCAGAGAACCTAAATGAAGTTATCTATGGATTTTGCAGAATGCTGTTAAATTTTGTTCTTCCACAAAATTTAATCAATTCAGAGGTTGGAATAATTGTCAAGGGCTTTCAGTAATTCTTTTAATATGTCTGTTGGTTCTTTTACCCCTTGACAGGCAAATACATTCTCTACTAACTCACAATTGTATACAGGAGAGACAATGGCCAAGTGGTATTATCACTGGACTATTAATCAAGAGACCTAGGTAATGTTCTGGGGAGTTGTATTTGAATCCTTCCATGGAAGATAGTGGAATTTGATTTCAATGAAAATCTGGAATTAAGAGTCTAGTCATGACCATGAAACTATTGTCAAGAAAAACCCATCTGCTTCACTAATGTCCTTCAGGGAAAAAAAATGCCATCCTTACCTAGTCTGGCCTATGTGTGACTCCAGACCCACAGCAATGTGGTTAATGCTTAACTGCCCACTGGGCAATTAGGGATGGCCAATGAATGCTGTACTGTGAATGAACAAAGAAAAAAATAATCAGTTTCTGACTTAACATCCAGTTTGGAAACTCTCACAGATTTATAGAGTTGTACAGCACGGAAAGAGTCTCTTCAGGTCCAGCTCGTCCATGCCAACCAGATATCCTAAACTGATCTAGCCCCATATCCCTCTAACCTCTTCCTATTCATCTACCCATCCAGTAGCCTTTTAAATGTCATATTTGTACTAACCTCCACCACTTCCTCTGGCAGCTTGTTCCATATACAGACCACCCTCTGCACAAAAATGTTGCCCTTAGTCTCTTTTAACTCTTTCCCATTTCACCTTAAACCATGCCCTCTAGTTTTTGGACTCTCCAAAACTGGCACTGGGAAATGCCAAATATGTTTTGCTCTGGGATATCTAATTTTGTGTTCTATTTGCCCCATCAAATCTTCCTCGCAATGAAATTTCTGAAGTCGTGGCTTTCTAATATGGTCAGGTATATTATCTTCTTTGAAGACCTTTATTTTGCAGTAATACTTCTGTCTGGAAGAGGGGAGATGGTTCCAGTTTTAAATGGCTTCAAAGGAGATTCCTGTGATTTGTGACTGTGAAAGAAGATTCCCTCCTTTCAGGACTGTTTTTTTCATGTTTGTGCACTTTTCATGGGAGGATATCCTGCCTTTTGCAGCTTTAATGTGTTGTTTGAGGGTGTAAGGGTATGAAGAGCACATTAAGTACTGCCTAACAGGCTGATCTATCCTGGGCTCATGTGATAGAATAACTTAGAATCTCAAAGTGGTAAGACCTAACATCAATGTTTTCCTCATAATCTTCATAATAATGTCTGTTATAGAAATGTAACTTGGACGTAGTTGCACCTAGGAATACCTATCAAACATTCAAAAATGTAATGTTCATGATTTCTTATAATTTAAAGCAAATTTCTTCTCCTGTTTAAAGCTTTTTTTTAATGTTCCCTGAGCTTTGTGAACAGAATAGATGTTTGGAAGAACATACAAATTGCATGTACAGCAATACAGGTCCTTTTTTGTTCGGCTATGCAGTTTTGGCACAGGTACAAGTTTAATCAAAATGAAGTGTTACTTTTCTCTTTCCTCCCTTTAGCGATATTTGAATTCTGTTTCATGAAGAATTAGTAGTATAAAAGTGTGCCTAGCCGGTTGTATTTTATCCTAAGCATTTAAAGTATTCTCATTCAGGAATTTTGCTTTACAATTTACACTTGAAGCAAAAAATTGATAAACTGTTAAGATACATGCTTGAAGTTCTGAGATAAGCTATAGAGCTAACTGAGGCAAGGACTGTGTAGGCAGATGCATTGATCACTTTACACTTGATTCCTTTAATAGTTGATGAGTTAATTGTCATTCCCATTATCTGTAGGATATGATAGACCACTCAATTGACTTACACAACCTATGCATTTATTGACTGTAATCGAAGCAAGAGATGTAAAGGTAAAGTTGTCAGAGACCGAAGGGACCACGGAGCTGTTCTCTCATTGCAAAGAGATGACTGGTAGTGAGTTTAACCTGAGGGTCACCAAACCTCAGGAAAGGGATGAGGTTGAGAAGGCAGGACCTTCATGGTGACCTCAGCCGGTAGGAGAATTGAACCTGTGCTGTTGCCATCACTCTGTATCACAAAGCAGCTGTCCGCCAACTCAGCAAATTGAAACCAAGCAAGCTTAGATCCAGTTCTATCAAGCAGCAATTACATACCAATAACCTATCTACTAATACCCAACTTGGTTACCTCCACGATCACTTGATTCCAAGCTTAATTGCGTGGACATGGACAGAAGACCATATTTGAGAGGTGAGGTGAGAATCATTGCTACTGACATCAAGGCAACATTCAACTAAGCAAGAGCTCAAGAAAGACTAATGCAAACTGTGCGAAATCCTTCAAATTTATCCAAGCATTAGTATTTTTGTTAGTTAAATTGAGAAAACGTTGTGATTTTTGCTCAAACATGATCCTGCTTGAGCTAACAATAAGCCCAATATTCACACTGAGGTGCATGAAGCAGAAATTAGTCAGGAAAACCAGCAAGACCAAGGGCTTCAACAACACTATCTCATCAAAATGTTATAGTTATGTGCCCTTGCTGGCAACTAACTAGATGGATAGCTGACAGGTGGATGAATAGGATCACCTCCAGCAGGGGCACCTTGGGGATAATCCATTGCAATAAGAAGATTGGGAAGGGTGGTGTTTTTCAGGAGCAAGGACAAAGGCTTCTTTGACGAAGCTAGGAGATCACTGCTACTCCTTCTAGCCACAAGAGGTATTGAAGCAAGCACACAGCTTGCAGAGTCATCAGCACACTTTCACTGCAAGGGTTTTGAATTCTTGGGAAATCTTTTCAGCATATTTTATAAACAATCTGTTTAGATGTGTTATGATACCAACCTCTGAAGCAAGTGAGGTTTGAGCCTGGGTCTTTTAACTCAGAGGTAAGGACACTACCACTGTGCCACAAGAGACATACGAAGGAAATCTGTTTCAATAATGGTCAATTTTAAATGGGGCTTCCAATTGCACTTTCCAACTGCAAACTTCATATTAACTAAATGTCTTATGGGACCGTTGGACATCTAATACCTGCTGTTATTAAAAACACAACAGAACTATAATCAACATGCCGTCATTTTCTCAATATTTAATTCTTTAAGCAGCATGTCAAATCTCTTGTGCACATTGTGAGGGTAGATGGAGATGGAGAGAGGCAATTATCTGAGTACAATAATGAACAGAAATTTATCTTGGTCGTTAAAGTGTGTTTTTGTAATGGTAGAAATTTAACCATGAATGCTGAGATATTCCAGAATGATCTATTGAATGAGCTGGTGTGTGGGATAACCTGAAGTGATTCTGTTGCTCCAGCTGTCATGTTATGACCAATATTCAAACAGATCCTATGATCATATTTAGGTTTAAACTCTTCTCAAAGAGAAAATTTAACAAGCAAATTGTTAATGGCAGTTAACTTATAAACAGAAGAATTACAATTGAATTACTATGTTAACTGTATGCAGTAGTGTCTTTCAGCTACATTTGGTGATTGCTGCTAAAATGAGTTGACAATTTGCCAGAAAGCTAGCATTGCGTTTAACCCATACTGTTATTTTAAAAGTCTGCTGCAATGAAAAACCTGCTTGTAAAATTGTATTTTTCAAGTAAACAGAAATCTTATCTTGTTTGCGAGATCCAGAATCCACAGGAGTTAGTTAAATAAGGGTACAAAGGGAAGTGAAGCTAAAGGAGGAAAATTGAGTTGGACTCCAAATAAGCCGTGATCTCGCTGAATTTTGGCACAGATTCAAGGGGATTATGGTCTACTCCTGGCCATATCTTCCAGGTCAACTAGAATATTAGATTTATTTATTAAACAGATACTGTATTCAAACATATTAGCAGCAGCAGACTTTTTAAAAAGCAATTATAAAGCAATATTTTGTCTAAAAAGTAACAATTCAAAGGCTAATTAATGCCTCTAATTTAGTTCCAAAAAATTATGAGAACCACTATAGGTGCCTCACATTACTATCCTCAAGCACAATTCACTTGTGACTTCAGCACTTGTAGGTTATTAAATCAGCCCACTCATGCAACATGAATTACACATCGTTGCTGCTCATCATGTATTCTTGCATAAAGTGTAAAGAATAAGAGACTAGAGACGCTGGTAGTCTTAAACAAAAACAGAAAATGCTGGAACACTTAGCAAGTCAGGACAGACAGAAAGTTATGTCTCAAATGTTTTTTGAAATTTTTTTTTATTATTGAAAAAGGAAAAAATTTGTTTTTGAATATTACGAAATACAAAAATAAGCAATTCAAACCAATGTAAGAAAAATCCCACTAATAACATGGATAAATAAATAACAACTAATAACTAACTTTAAAAAAAAGGAAAATCATAATAATAATGATAATAATGATAACACAGCTCGATGAAACAAAGCAATAGCCCTCCACCATTGAGCGCATAAGTTTATACAAATGCATATGTTCATAATTTCTCCGCTCTGGATAACAGATTCATTAAACAGAATTGCTATGGCTACATAAAAGCTCTCATTAGTATGGTGAACAAATCTGTACCTAAGTCGTCCAAAAAGGACTGCCACGTCTTATAAAAATTCTCAGTTTTATGGTGCACCAAACTCCTAAGAAAGTTTAAGGGGATGTGCTCCATGACTGGTTTACGCCAGCCCAATAGCTCCGGAGGTTTTTCAGACACCCATCCTAACAGAATGTTCTTTCTTGCACAAAAAGTGAGGATACTGCAAAGCCTTTTTTTGTGTGCATCTAATGGAAGTAATTTAATAAGGCCAAGAAGAAGAGATACTGGATCCATCTCTACCTCCATCCCCAAGACCTTTTCTGTTTCACCTACCACAGCGCTCCAGTATGCCCACAGTCTGTCACAGGAGCAGAGACAATGAGTCATTTAACATTTAGGACACATTGGAGATACTCCCACTTTACATTTTGAAAGGCGTTCTGGAGCCAAGTGGACCCTGTGGAGAACCTTCAATTGCAAGGCATAGGTCCTGTTACACATTGAGATCCTCCTTGCATTTTCCCAGATATCCTCCCATACTTCAGAAGAGATCTCAATGTCCAGCTCCCTCTCCCGTACCTTACAGAGCTGTTCAGACTCGTCCGAGGGACCCTCTCCCAGTAGGTAATTGACATTGCTGACAGAAAGTATGTTCTCAGCACTCAGCACACTCTCCTCTGTGTCAGATCTATAAGAATCAGTTAAAAGTGTGATCTCTTTTTGTATGAAGTTTCTAATTGAAAAAACGGAAGAGGTCCCTACTGGGTAACTTATATTTCTGAGCTAACTGGTCAAAAGACATCAGTATATCCCCCTTGAATAAATCATCCCGGCAAACATGCCCCTAGCTGCTCATAGTTTAAACTCAGAAGCCATCAACCCCTGCTGAAAACCTGACATACCAACTATGGGTGTGAAAAATGATGTTTTGGCAATATTGCCCTCACTCTGATGCATTGCCCTCCACGCCTTGACAGTATTAATAACTATTGGGCTATGACAATATTCCTTAACTGTCCTCATTTTGTCCAAGAACAGCAAGCTAGTAAGGGGGCATCTTGTCTGAGATATTTCGATGCCCACCCAAAGTGAGTGAGGGTCACTCCGGGCCTAGTCACTCACCTAAGATAGTAACGAGCATAAGTGACAGTTTTTGATATCTGGGAGGTTCACTCCTCCCAGTCTGTGAGGTAGCTGCAGTTTAGTCAGTTTAATTAGGGATCACTTGTGAACCAGATAAAGGAGTGAACCAGCCATTTAGTCTTCTAAATATTTGCTTAGTAAGATGCAGAGGAAGTATTCGCATAGGATACAGCAGACGGAGGCAATGTTCATTTTAATGAGGTCTATCCGACTTTGCCAAGAGATTGGAAGTGCTTTCCATTTTCGATGGTCCTGCTTGATTCTATCAAATAAATGGGCAAAATCGGTTTTAAATAGCTGATCAAAGACAGGAGTAATGACTATACCTAAGTAGAGAAAGCCCTCCTGCAACCATCTAAAGGGAAATTGAGATTCGCATTCTCGGAAGATCACCCATGGGCATGGCCCCTGATTTCACAAAGTTGATCCTAAACCCAAAAAGCCACCAAATAAATTAATACATAGTATCAGGTGAGGCACCAAAACTGTTGGGTTTGATAAAAAGACAAGAACGTCACCGCATACAGTACGATCTTAAGTAACTTTGTCCCCACTTCTGGAGCGGACATATTGGGATGTCTATGTATTGCCTCTGCCAGGCTTTCTCTACTTAGGTATAGTCACCAATGTGGAAAGCAACCACGATAAGGGACAGCCTTGTCGACTGCCTCTAAGAATATTGAAATTGCTTGACCGCACATCATTGGTGAGAAACCCGGCAAGAAGGCCACTATACAAAAACCTTTAACCATCCAATAAAGACCTTGCCCTGGCCAAACTGCTTTCAAGTATAAAAAAAAGATATGTCCACTTAACCCGTTCAAATGCCTTCTCTGCATCTAGAGATCACTAATCCCTGTATTAATCGCTGTTGACATACTTGGATCATATTAAGTAACCTCCTGACATTATTCAATAATCTGTGACCTTTTATAAACCCCATCAGATCCTCCTTAATGATGGAGGGCAGCACAGTTTCTAGTCTTAGTGCAAGAGCCTTAGATAGGATTTTGAAATTGACATTCAGGAGTGAGATGGGCCTTTAGGAAACACCGTCCTCCAGGGCCTTTTCTTTTTTAAGGATGAGAGATGTTTGCCTCTCTTAGAGATGGTGGAGGAGGCCATGACTGTGTGAATCGTTAAACATACTAAGCATCCGTCCTGACAACATATACTTATAACTTCCTTATGGAACTCACTGGGGAGCCCATCAGTACCAGGCGCTTTTCTGTTCTAAAGCTGCCTCACAGCATCCTGCACCTCTTGCACTGACAACGGGGCATTAAGGAGAGATTCTGGTTCGGGGTCACACCTGGAAGATCCAAATTCTTAAAAAAAGACTCCATCTTCGCCCGCCCATCCTCACAACTTTCAGATTGGTATAGTTCAGAGTAAAATTTCTGAAATACTAGATTAATCCTTTCAGAATCATGGGTTAAATTTCCAGTATCTTCCCTGATCGAGGTAATGGCTTGGGGAGCACTCCTTTTCCTGGCAAGGTATGCTACGTACTTGCCCGGCTTATCCCCATGCTACAACAACCTTTGTTTTGCAAATCTAAGCTCCCTCTTAGCTGCCTGTGTGAGCATGGTGTTCAGTGTGGACCGAAACACTGTGATCATCTGCAGTTTAGCCAATGAAGGCCTATCAAAGTACGCCTTTTCAGCTCCCTTCAGACATGTCTCGAGCAAGCATTGCTGCTCACCCTTCTCCTGTTTCTTCCTGGCAGAATAGGAAATAACTAAACCCCTAGCATAGGCTTTCGCAGTTTCCCAGAGAATGGATGGATTACTGGCCGAGCCTGAATTAATGTCAAAAAAAGCCCTAAATTCAGTAGAAAAGAATTCAGTAAACTTTCTATCCTTAAGGATGAAGGGGCCCAGTCACCAATACCTCAAACCTGCCATAGCATCTTTACTCTAGACCATTAGATACACTGGAGCGTGATCAGAAATAGTGATTTTGCCAATCGTACATGACATCACTGAGCCCACATGTGCTGCGTGAGTCAAAAAGCTATCAATCCTGGTATGGCATTGGTGTGGATTCGAGAGAAACAAAATCCCTGCCAGTCGGGTGACGGCACCTCCAAACATCTACCAGTCCTAGTTCAACACACAAATCCCTTAATTGCTTAGATCGCGAAGATGATATCAGGGGCTTTTGGGCAATGTATTCACCGTAGGATCTATTCGACAATTGAAATCCCCCACTACAATAATATGCTGAGATGCAAGGTTAACAAATCTAGCAAGTGCATCTGTCAAGAACTTAAGAGGGTGGGCTGGGGGACAACAAACATTTAAGATCCCATATTCTTTCCATGTATCAGAGCTTTAAGGATTATAAATCTCCTGTATGTGTCTTTAATACATTCTTCCTAATAAGTATGGACACCCTCTACTCCTCATATTGGAAAATGAGAAATAAACCCAGTCATATCCATTCTGTTGCAGTTTCAAATGCTCTGCATCATCTAGGTGTGTTTCTTGCAATAAAGCAACATCCACCCTTTCCTTTTTAAGATTGGAGAGTACCTTATTTCTCTTGACCGGCAAGTGACTCCCCTTAATGTTCCAGGTATACCACTTGAACATATCCTTAGTTGTAACCTTCCATAGCACCATTTAGGACTCCAGAAACACAGAACTCAAACTACATATCAATGCAAGAAAATTCACAAAACCCAAAAACTACATAAACTAAAATAACTACAGCCAACAAATTTACAAAACTTACAAAAACTATATACACCAAAAACAAAATCAAAAAGTCACCAAGGGCACTGAGTAGAGGAAGTTACCCCCCATTCAAAGGGGGCACCTACACATCCCACAACCCTACTAACCTTCCCAACCATCCTCTCAACTCCTACCAACTAGGGCCATGCTACATAGACTGGCAACCTGGTAGGAAATAACAAACAAAAACAAGATTAGTGCTATAAACAAGTTAGTTAAAAATAAATATGTCATCCATCCCTTGGTATAACTTAGCTTAGAGATTAAAGATAATACTCTGTCCACCCTGAGCACAATTTAATGCAACTTATTACCAACAGAAAGGAGACTCCACCACGTCCTCTTGAAAGAAGAACAAACTCAAACACCTCTGTCCTCTCTGTTATTCAATCGCCCGATTTAAGTCAGGGTGTCCACAAAGTTCCTCGTGTTCTCTGGCAAATCAAATAAATATATAGATCCATTATGAATGATCCGAAGCACTGCAAGATATCTTAAAGAGTACTGGATCCCAAGCTCTCTCAATCTCTTCTTGACACCATCGTGGAACTTCCTTTTCTGGATCACCGCCACCGAGAAATCTTGAAATAACATGATCTTGGAGCCCCACACACCAACGCTCTCAGATCCTTCCCCTGGGCTCTGGAAGTGTCTGAACTCTCTGCTTGTCTTTATAATGCTGGAACCTTACTAGGACAGGACAAGGGCACTGGTCCATTCCTGGCTTTCATGCTGCGACCTTGTGGGCTCTCTCGATCTTTATCCTTCCCTTTTCAGAATCCAAACTAAGGAATTTCGGGAACCACTTCTCAAAGAACTCCACCAGTCACTCACCTTCAGTCCCCTCCGGTATGCCAACAATGCGCGATTCTTTCTTCCACCCCTGTTTTTGAGATGATCCACCAGATCCAACAAACCACGGACCTGTGTTTTCAGGGCTTCAATTTGGCTCTTGGTGGAGTCAGTCTCTGCCTCTACCCCTGTGGCTCGGCACTCGAGTTCATCAGGCCTGTTCCCCAAGTCTTGCAGCATAGCAGATACAGGAGCCAGCTTCTCCTCAATTTTTTTCCTGGATCTGCATCCCCAGGACCTCGCGAGATTAAGCCAGTTCCTCAACAAAGGCCTGGTGAGTAAGCAAGCCTGCAGCTTCAGAGGGCTGGACCATGGCACCGCCCCCGGGCGAGCTTCCTCCTTTCTTTAGCATTCTCCTGCAGTAAAAACAAAGGTTGGTAACTTTTTCAGGTTCTCTAGCTCTTTACTGTGTTTTTACTCACAGTAACATGGATGAGACGGGTTCCAGCTCTTTCCTGTCAATGTTGTGGCACGGAGCCCAGTAAACACAATCCTAGCAAAATGCCACCATCTTGGACCCACCATGTTTGAAATGTTAACATCTTACTTTCTTTAAAGGTGACAATTGATTTGTTGCATGTTTCAAGCATTTTCTATTTTTATTCCCATATAGACACACACAATCCCACACTCACAAATGCACCCCCTCACAGACTTAAGACACTCTGCACTCACTATACACACACACACACACACACTCACATGCACCCCCTCACAGACTTAAGACACTCTGCACTCATTATACACACACACACTTTCTCACACTCACAACCCCCACCCCAGACAGACAGACAAAGACACACATGCACACATATATTTTGTGTGGTGAATTTGTACTTGCAGAGTTACATTGCACTTTGCTCAAAAACTGCATACATTCATGTTGAACTCTGAGCTCAAAAACTGCATGAATTTATGTAAAACTCTGTTAACTCACTTTTTAGATCAGAATCAATCTAAACATCAGGTCATAGACAGAGACACAGGGGGCTAACACCTTCAACATATTGTCTAGCTATCACCATTGTTAACAGCTAACCTGAGAATGCAACTTTAAAAAAAAGGGTTTTGTGATTTACACATGAAAGAAGTGAAACTATCACTGTATTCTAACAGATGAAAGGCTTAACAGACAATCAATTTTTCAATGTATAATTTCAGTTACATCACACTGCAAATTTTTGCTATAAATTCTGTGTTACGATCAAGCCTTCCACAATCACCTGATGAAGGAGCGTCGCTCCGAAAGCTAGTGTGCTTCCAATTAAACCTGTTGGACTATAACCTGGTGTTGTGTGATTTTTAACTTTGTACACCCCAGTCCAACACCGGCATCTCCAAATCTATGAAAATGCTTGACAAAATAATTTACTAACTACTACTAATTAACTGTTCCAATATAGTAATATCCCATAAACATACCTTTGACAAAGGCAAATTCCATGAAATAGATTGTCTCACGTGCAATTTTAGCAGCAGGAAGAGATCCCGGTGGGCGGCACGGTGGTACAGTGGTTAGCACTGCTGCCTCGCAGCGTCAGAGACCCGGTTTCAATTCCCGCCTCAGGCGACTGACTGTGTGGAGTTTGCACGTTTTCCCCGTGTCTGCGTGGGTTTCCTCCGGGTGCTCCGGTTTCCTCCCACAGTCACAAAGATGTGCAGGTCAGGTGAATTGGCCATGCTAAATTGCCCGTAGTGTTAGGTAAGGGGTAAATGTAGGGGTATGGGTGGGTTGCGCTTCGGCGGGTCGGTGTGGACTTGTTGGGCCGAAGGGCCTGTTTCCACACTGCAAGTAATCTAATCTAATCTAATCCCCTGCTTTTAGCTGTAACAGAGAGAGAAATAAAAAGCTTCCATATCTCATTTCAAGACCCCAGCAACTGCTACTGAAGGCCAAAACTAAAAAAAATCCTGGTTCTGTGGGAAGTTGACCCCACTAATTCAGGCTACTTCTATTGTTCCAACTTAAATAAAAGGCTTCATAAGCTGTTTACTTTAATGAGGGAAGATTGATTCAGTGCCAATCCTCCCTCATAGACCTCTCTCTACATTGCGTGCACCTTGTGTCACAGTAGCTTGCTCCAACATGTGCTCCTTTATGATTTATCTCTCCATCAAGAATCCCAACAAACCCTCCCTGAACTCATTTCCTCTCACTATTGTCAGATCCCTGCCAGACCTTTTACTCCAGGACCTGAAATATTGGAATTGCTTGCCGTCCCAGCAGTGACTACAACTTTTAATGCAGTTGGGACTGCACAAGGTTTTTGTTTTATTTATTAATTTTGAATGATGTGGACGTCACTGGCTGGGCCAGCATTTATTACCGATCCTAGTTGTCCTTGAGAAGGTGGTGGTGAGCTGCCTTCTTGAACCCCTGCAATCTAATGCTGTGATTTGACTCACAAAGCCTTTAGGGAAGGAATTCCAGAATTTTGACTCAGCGATAATGAAGGAACAGTGATACATTTCCAAGTCAGGATGGTGAGTCGCTTAGAGAGGAACTTGAAAGTGGTAGTGTTCCCATGTATCTGCTGCCCTGGTTCATCGAGATGGAAGTGATCATGGATTTGACAGGTGCTGTCTGAGTGCATCTGGAGATAGTACACCCTGCTGCTGCTGAGTGCTGGTGTTAGGGGGAGTGAATACTTGTGGATGTAGTGTCAATCAAGTGGGCAGCTTTGTCCTGGATGGTGTCAAGCTTCTTGAGTGTTGTTGGGGTTGTATTCATTCAGGCAAGAGGGGAGCATTCCATCATGCTCCTAACTTGTACCTTGTTGATGGTGGATAGGCTTTGGGGAGTCAGGAGGTGAGTTACTTGCCGTAGTGTTCCCAGCATCTGGCCTGTTCTAGTAGCCACTGAGTTTGCGTTGAGTCCAATTGAGTTTCTGTTCAAAGATGTTACAAAGTTAAAAATCGCATAACACTAGGTTATAGTCCAACAGGTTTATTTGGGAGTGCTAGTTTTTGAAGTACTGCTCCTTCATCAGATGTTTGTGGAGAATAAGATTGTAGGACACAGAATTTATAGCAAAAGTTTACAGTGCGGTGTAACTGAAATTATATATTGAAAAGGACCTGGATTGTTTGTTAAGTCTCGCATCTTTTAGAATGGGCATGTTTAGACTGAATCTAATCTAAAAAGGGGAATTACAGAATTCATGCAGATTCATGCAGTTTTTAAGCAAAATAAAATGTAATTCTGCAAGTACAAATTCACCCCACAAACTTATATATGTGTGTGTGTATGTGTGTGTGTATGTGTGCGCACATGCGCGCGCATGTTGGTGTGTGTGTGTTGGGCGGAGTATGAGTGTCTATGAGAGAGTGTGTGTATGTGTGTGAGTGTAAGTGTAAAGGTATATGTGTCTGTGAGAGGGTGCGTGTGTGAGTGTAGGAGTGTATGTCTGAGCGTATGAGAGAGAGTACACCCACATGCACACACACATATACGTTTGTGTGGGGTGAATTGGTACTTGCAGAATTACATTTTATTTTGCTCAAAAACTGCAAGAATCCATGTAAGATTCTGTAAATCCATGTTTCAGATTAGAATCAGTCTGAACATTGTGGCACAGTCAGTCTCACACAGGCACCTCACACCCTAAATGCATTATCTGGGCAACATGGCACCTATTGTTAAAGTTCACTTGAGAATGTAACTTTAAGAAAGTTCTGGAATTTACATATTAAAGTACTGAAACCAACATGCCCATTCTAAAATATGAGAGACTTAATAAATAATCCAGGTCTTTTTCAATATATAATTTCAGTTACATCACACTGTAAATATTTATCATAAATTCTGTGTCCTACGATCTTATACTCCACAACCACCTGGTGAAGGAGCAGCACCTGGTGTTATGTGATTTTTAACTTTATACACCCCAGTCCAACACCGGCACCTCCAATTCAATGTTGATAGTGGGGGCTTCAGTAAAGGCTGTGGTTATTGGTGATAGTCATGGCATTAGTGTGGCATAAATGTTACTTGCCACTTGTCAGCCCAAACCTGAATATTGCCTAGATCTTGTTGCATTTGGATATGGACTGCTTCAGTGAGGAGTGGAAGCCCTGTCTCAAGCTATCTAATACTTTTCTGTGAAGGAATCCAGCTGTGAAAGTGATTTTTCAAGAATTGAAAGACTAAAAGGAGGGCCACCTGTCAGAATTCTTCTGCCTGAGGAAGCATGCACTGTGCGCTTGCGACAGGCTCATGGATACCAACACCTTGCAGTATATTGCTGTCTTCTCCCAATAAAAGGCAATTTCTGAAAAAAACAGGAACACACTTCTAAAACTCTTCATGTCACTGAGACACTGATAACAACATTTTATATATAATCATTGCAAGTTGCCACAATCTAATGTTTTTTTTTTACCTATGTCACTAAAACTGAATGCAGGAAGCTGAGTGAAGCTAAAAACAGGAAGTGCCAGAAAACTCTGTAGATCTGACAGCATTTGTGAAAGAAAGAAACAGAGATAACATCTCGAGTCCTAGACTCTTCTTTTGGAGCTGAACGGTTTGGAAAGTATTTATGCTGTTGACAAAGTGGGAGGAAGAACAACTGAAACAGAGCAAAAAACAAAATCATCGGAAAAGAGGGATCCACATGCAAAATAGGTATTAAATGATGGATGACAACAGTTGAAAATAAGTTGATTTCGCTGACAGCAGATGCATACAAATAAATCACTGGGGAAGGGGGTAAGTGAAATGGAGGACAGTGTTCATGCTCTGCAAGCGTTGAACTCAATGTTGAGTCCTTAAAGGCTGTAAAATGCCTCAGCTCAAAATTAGATGATGTTCTCCCAGCTTGCATTAGGCTTGTCTAGAGCACCGCAATATGCCTAAGATGGAAATTTTAGCACAACAGCAGGATGGGTGTTGAAATGGCAAATGACGGAAAATATCAGGACAATTTTTATGGACAGAGCATAAATATTCTGCAAAGCAGTCACCCCCCCCCCCATCTTCAGGAAACTGAGTTCTGATCTTAAGATCTAGATTAAGTTTAAAGTGGACAATTTTAGTTTAAAATTAAGACAATTGAATTGCAATAAAGTTACTACCTGGTAGTTCAAAAGAGGTTGACTAGCAAGTGTGCTCACAAATGTTTTGCTGGTTCAGTCTTTTAATGTTATCTATTCCACCTCAAATCCTTAAATGGCTGCAGGGCTGCTGTGAATGACAAGGTTGTTTTATAAATATATGTGAAATATTGTCGTAATTTAGTGATTAACACTTTTCAACTGACAACCCCTCCAGTAATGGTTTCTCATATGTAGCCAAACATGCTGAAATTGGCAGGTTGGAACCTGTTTCCTGATGTGCTGTGATTTTTCCCAGCTTTAAACCCTACCCACTTCCAAACCTACACATTCCTGTACATTGAAATACAGACCTTAGAGTCAAATCATAGTACCCTATGTTTCCTTACCAATTAATAGGAGAAATCACAATGAGTGACAACAATGTTCCTTAAATAACTTCAAAATTGCAATTTGATATCACAACAGTGCCACCACCAGCAGCATCAGCACTATAATATAAATTCAGTTGCAGTGCAATGCTGTTTTGAAGCAGGTGCATTAATCTTAATATGCAGTCATTATATTGCAAGCTTTTTTCTCTCATATTTACAAATTGAGAAAAAGAAATAACACAATGTGGAAGGCATTCAGTCCATTTATTGAGACATCCACATCTTTATCAATTAGTGTACTGTGTGGGGAGTTCAGTGAGAAGATAGATCAGTGTTAGCAGAATTGAAAATATCAGGGTTATATACCTTTTGCGCCATGGATATACCTCTGCCATAACAGGACATATCTTTGGAATAATCTATTTCTCTCTCTATTTAAAAGCATTTCCAAATGATTGCTGCATTAGCCATGCAGACGGTGCAGACATTTGATTTCCTTTAATTGCGTGGCAGCAGTAGCAGCAGATATAGTAAGAATTTTGTGGTCTTCTCACTTCCCTCAGGTCCTAATGTTATCTGCAGTACTCATGCTGTTTCATATGAATTTTAATGTCAAGACATCTTACACATATTGAAGAGCTTTAATCATCTCAATTCACATTGTCTTTTATGGTTCTGCCATCACACTGACAGCATGGTAACAGCACAGAGTCATGCAGCTTATTATTCCCACCTGCATTTTGGAAGCTTTTAGCTTCTCTGCTCTTCTCTCATGTATGAATCCAAGACTGAGGGATGGGCAAGCAAACTGTTTTCTATTCTTCAAATGACTTGTCTCCAGAGAGGCACAACCGGATGTAAACAGTTGTGATGATCATTGAGGGACAATTCCAGGGAGAAGCATAATTCAAGTCAAACATAAATTGTGGGAGAAGGAGGAATTGCATTCCACTCACCCCAGTCATAATTTTATGTTTCAAAGAGATATATGGAATATTGTTAGTCAATGCTACCCTTCAGTCAAGCAACCATCACTCTTCTTCATGGAATGGGCTGCAGTCACTACTGAGCTTTGG
The DNA here is from genome assembly GCF_037043375.1 of Chiloscyllium plagiosum. Taxonomy (NCBI): domain Eukaryota; kingdom Metazoa; phylum Chordata; class Chondrichthyes; order Orectolobiformes; family Hemiscylliidae; genus Chiloscyllium; species Chiloscyllium plagiosum. The sequence goes on from NW_028270150.1 coordinate 53,571,186, forward strand.
TACTGCCGGGATTGCAAAAGCTGACAACCTACTAAACTAGTTAGCTGCTCTTAAATGTAGGAATTCTTTCCACTGAAGGAGGGAAATACACCCCCACATGTGTTAAGTGAACCGGCAGATTATACTGGGTAATATAATGTCCACCTGCAGTGTATTATTGACTCAGATCTTTCCAGATTTTTTCTTAAGCAGAACAAAAGTGGTTTATACTGGGATAGCCCAATTTTGGAGTAAAATCTTAGTCTCATTTGATGCTTCTTGATTTGTGAAAGTGTACAAGGAGTATGGAATGTACACTGTTAGCAAATTTGTAACCCCTGCTCGATCGTGCCCAGATGATTGATGTTATGCTCGCAGGTGCAATGATCTATTTTTCCAGACCCTCTTTGAATTGATTTGAATTCAGCTACTATAATTTAAGGAAAGGATTTTAGAAAGATTTTACAACTGTTCTGCTTCTATCATACAAGCTCACACTTGTTTATTGTATTTAGAGGCTCTTCGTGGACGTTATATTTCCCAGTATAATCTGCAGGTGGACTGAACACATGTGTAGGTGTATTTCCACCCTTTGGTGGAGATAATTCCTACATTTGAGAGCAGCTGACGAATTTGACAGGTTGTCAGCTTTTGCAGTCCTGGCAGTACTGAAGCTCAGTAGTGACTGCAACCAATCCCATGAAGAAGAATAATGGTTGCTTGACTGAGGTTAATCAGAGCTATTTGGAAAGGGAAGGATTGGACACCATAGGGAGTGAGGCAAAGAAAGAAATGGGTTTTGGAAGCTACGTGAGGGGGGTTGGGGGGGGAGGGTGGAATAGCAGATATGGGTATCCAACTGTAGGAGGCTGCTCAAAGGGCAACGTCCCAAAGGATAGACACTGCTTTCCACCCAATGACACACCAAATTTGGTGAAAACAGGAAGTCTAGTGAGTGCCTTACCCACCTGCTATCTTAAGCAGATAGGGTTGGTTAAGTGGACTGGGTTAATGGTGGAGGGAAGGCAGTGTTGTAATATCACTTTAAAACATACTAATTACCAATAAAGCAGGATGCAGAACATTTTAAAACATCATAGTATTATCAGGCTGAGTCATCCTGGTGTTGTAAACAAGAAATCATCTTTGTCAAAATGATTAGGGTTCTTTGAGGATGTTGCAAGCAGGTGGGTTAAAGTGAAGCCAGTAGTTGCAGTGTATTTGGATTTCCAAAAGCCTTGCAGGAAGATACCACATGAAAGGTTTCTGTGTGAGATAAGAGTTCATAGTATTGGGATTAATATATATTGGCATGATAAAGGATTATCTAAGTATCAAGAAACAGAAAATCAGGATAAATAGTTCATTTTAAACTACACAAATGATAATTTGTGTAGTGCCACAGGACTTCAACAGTGCCTTCCTGACTCAAACTACCCATCCTGGTAAAAATACCCCAAATTGTGGGATTTTCATTCCATGGGTCCAAGTGTGGGATGGAGTAGGACCTGACAACCCAGGAAGCAAAGCATAGATAAATACAGAAGTGAGTGGATGCTGGGTTAGTAGGCCCACCTCGAATCTCTGGAACTTGGCTCCAGTTATCTTAGATGTCTTTGCCCTCTAGCCCTCAACATCACATTCTTCACCCCCATTATACCATCCTCCATGGTCTCTTATATGCCCTATGCAAACTCAATGTTAACTCATAACCCTACGCGTTATTTTGCCCTCATACCATAAGACATAGAAGCAGAAATTGGACCATTAAGCCCATTGAGTCTGCTCCGCTATTCAATCATGGCTGATAAGTTTCTCAACTTCATTTTCCCGTTTTCTCCTCATAACCTTTGATCTACTAATGAGACCATGCCAACATGACAGCCATTCACTCAATATCAATGGGACATCATAAACCAGATAAAATAAAATAAAATTCTAAAAGTTTAAAGCTCTCAATAATGCTTTGGAATTATACATAAGACTATCAGTGCCTCTGGAACCTTATCAAATAATAACCACTGCTTCAAACCAAAGGGCAGTCACCGCTGCTAGAAACATATTGAAAGGTACCCTGGGATCCTGAAGCAACAAAACACTCCTGGTCCAATTGAAACCATCCTGAAAGGTACACACTGCTTTGTATCCCACAAAACAATTAAAATATTCAGGAGAGATGTGGGGAAAGAAATCAACAAATGTATTTTTGAGAGTGTTGTTCAATATAAAGTGATATTGATGTAAATAGTGTGAGCTTAAAGCTTAAGGATTCAACTAGATTAAATGGACACATGAGTTAAACTGCCAATGATTTCCTTCTCTCAGTATTTATGAATTCAGATTCCGTCAGAAGGCAGGTATTACCTTGTAATTATTGATTATAGCATTCTAGTTTATAGACAAATTCTCTTCCACTTTGATACTTATAGTACAAAGGGGAGTAATTGATATTCTGCACTCCTCTTTAAAGTAATATCATATTTTTTGCAAGGTTTGTGAAAGTTTGTAGCTCAGGTTGAGGTTTAGGGTGTAGGTTTGCTCGCTGAGCTGTAGGTTTGATATCCAGACATTTCATTACCTCGCTAGGTAACATCATCAGTGGCGACCTCCTGTTTTCTATTTATATCTTTCTCCTGGATGGGGTTCCTGGGGTTTGTGATGATGTCATTTCCTGTTCGTTTTCTGAGGGGTTGATAAATGGCATCTGGATCGATGTGTTTGTTTATGGCGTTGTGGTTGGAGTGCCAGGCCTCTAGGAATTCTCTGGCATGTCTTTGCTTAGCCTGTCCCAGGATAGATGTGGTGTCCCAGTCGAAATGGTGTTTTTTTTTCATCTGTGTGTAGGGCTACGAGGGAGAGAGGGTCGTGTCTTTAAGTGGGTAGCTGGTGTTTGTGTATCCTGGTGGCTAACTTTCTTCCTGTTTGTCCTACGTATGTTTGTGGCAGTCCTTGCATGGAATTTTTGTAGATGACGTTGGTTTTGTCCATGGGCTGTACTGGGTCTTTTAAGTTTGTTAGTTTTTGTTTAAGAGTGTTGGTGGGTTTGTGTGCTACTAGGATTCCGAGGGGTCTCCGTCTGGCTGTCATTTCTGAAACTTTGATGTATGGTAAGGTGGTTAGGGTTTCTGGCTGTATTTGGTCTGCTTGTCATGGTTTGTTCTTGAGGAATCTGCGGACTGTATTTTTTGAGTATCCGTTCTTCTTGAATACGTTGTATAGGTGGTTCTCCTCTGTTTTCCGAAGTTCGTCTGTGCTGCAGTGTGTAGTGGCTCATTGGAATAGGGTTCTGATACAGCTTTGTTTGTGTGTGTTGGGATGGTTGCTGGTGTAGTTAAGTATTTGGTCAGTGTTTGTCGGTTTTCTGAATACGCAGGTTTGTAGTTCTCCGTTGTCCGTTCTTTCGACTGTGACGTCCAGGAATGCGAGTTTGTTGTTGGTGTCTTCCTCCTTAGTGAACTTTATGCCTGGGAGGGTGTTGTTAATGATTTTAAATGTCTCTTCTATCTTGTTTTGTTTTGTGATGACAAAGGTGTCATCTACGTAGCAGACCCAGATTTTTCGTTTGATGGTTGGTAGGGCTGTTTGTTCTAGTCTTTGCATTACCGCTTCTACTATGAATCCTGATAGCGGAGATCCCATGGGTGTGCCGTTGGTTTGTTTGTAGACTATGTTGTTGAAGGTGAAGCGGGTGGTGAGGCACAGGTCCACTAGCTTCATGATGTTTTCGTTGGTAATATGATTGATGGTGGTTGGTGTGTGTGTGATGGTCTCTTCTAAAAGTGTAGTAAGTGTTTCCTTTGCCAGGTCGATGTTGATGGAGGTGAACAGTGCTGTTACGTCGAATGAGATCATTGCTTCGTCTTCCTCTATTTTGATGTTTTTGATGATTTTTAGGAATTCCTGAGTGGAGTGGATGGAGTGCTGTGATTCTTCTACTAGGTATTTCAGTCTTGCTTGTAGTTCTTTGGCCAGTCTGTAAGTTGGTGTTCTGGGTAGTGAGACTATAGGTCTGAGGGGGCTCCTGGTTTATGGATTTTTGATAGTCCGTAGAATTGTGGGCGTTTGGTCCCGTTGGGTTTCATTTTCTGGAATTCTGTCTTGTTTAATTGTCCGGAATTGTGTAATTTTCTTAGGAGATATGTAATTTTGTTTCCTAGTTGTGGGGTCAGAAAATGAACAGGAAATGACATCACCACAAACCCCAGGAACCCCATCCAGGAGAAAGATATAAATAGAAATCAGGAGACAACAGCTTCACTTGGAGGTTGCCACTGATGATGTTACCTAGCCAGGTAATGAAACATCTGGATATCAAACCTGCAGCTCAGCGAGCAAACCTACACCCTAATATCATATTACAAAATTAATTTCTCAAAGAGCATTTACATCAAAGCAATGAAAGAATCATAAAGAATAATAGAATGATTACAGAGTAAAATATGGCCATTTGGACTGATATGCCCATGCCAACTCTTTGCAAGAACAATTCAACGTAGAATTTCTTTGAAGATTTCAATTTGTTGCATTAACGTTCGTTCAAAATCAAATTTGAACCACCTGGGAGTTACTATGAACCAAACTTCTCAGTTTAAGTATCCGTTCTATTGTGTACTTCCAGGATATTTGGTTGGATATACCTGTGACAGCTATTGTATCAATGTCAAATGATTGCCAAAGATCCCTGAATATATGATTGCATCTGTTGAATTTTAGACATAAGATATAGTCCCACAAAATTGAACCTATTGCGTTCTATACCATATCCAAAAGTAAGTGCCACAATTTCTTCCCATGTTTACCTACACATCTTCGGCAAGCTTCTTTATCCAGTTTTGCCTGAAAAGGAGTGTTTAAACCCTTTACCCAGTTTTTCTTCCCTGTGTGACAGACAAAAGGCAAGGAACTGACTCAGACTTAAATTAAATAGACCTGTTTTTATTTAACTCCTTAAGTACTAGTATTGAATATAAAATATGCATTTATTGCAACATTTATTTCTTATTTCATCTAATTTAACTCACTTCATTTAATTTCATTTTACCTTACTTAATCCATATTTAATCCTAACTCTTACCTTAACTCAATAAATTTGGCTTGAGTCAAATACTACCTGAATTCAAGTGAAGTAGCCAACTTTGTTCTCCATGTAGGTCCCACCTCATGGTTCTTTGTTCTCCTGAACTTAACAAAGGATACATGCTTTCCAAATTCAGTTCGAAGGCTTCTTCTCCTTTGAGAAAATTCCTTTATTCTGTTAACTTATCTGAAAATGTGCTCCATTTCCAGAATGATCTCTGGTACTCAGCCAATGGATTAACAAAGCTTGATCATATTGCTCCATCCCAGTCAATGGAGTTTACTGGTAAACAACTCCCAAATGTTTATACCAAGTCTTAAACAGTGACATTTCACTCTCCATGTAAAGTAGTAATGGTGCCAGCATGCGTAGAGACCACAATGACACTTTCCTTATTTGGTCAACATAGGAAATTACAAGCAACAGCAAGTCCTGACTGCAGTTTAACAGAGGTCAGAGTTTAAACTGGAAGCAGAGCCTAGCGGGGAAGACAGTAGAGCAAAAATGGCAGGGATTTGTGGGTATAATTGAGGACACTGTACAGAGGTTCATCCCCAAGAAAAGAAAGATTATCCGGGAGGAAATAGACAGCCATGGCTGACAAAGGAAGTCAGGAAATGTATTAAAGAAAAGGAGAGATCCTATAAAGTGGCCAAGAGCACTGGGAAATCAGAAGATTGGGAAGGCTACAAAAACAAACAGAGGATAACAAAGAGAGAAATAAGGAAGGAGAGGATCAAATATGAAGGTAGGCTAGCCAGTAATATTAGAAATGATAGTAAAAGTTTCTTTCAATACATAAGAAACAAACGACAGGCAAAAGTAGACATTGGGCCACTTCAAACTGATGCTGGAAGCCTAGTGATGGGAGATAAGGAAATAGCTGGAGAACTTAATAAGTAATTTGCATCAGTCTTCACGGTGGAAGACATGAGTAATATCCCAACAATTAAAGGGAGTCAGCGAGCTGAGTTGAGTATGGTTGCCATTACAAAAGAGAAAGTGCTAGAAAAGCTAAAAGGTCTTAAAATTGATAAATCTCCTGGCCCTGAGGTCCGAGGGAGGTGGCTGAGGAAATAGTGGAGGTGTTGGTTGAGATCTTTCAAAAGTCACTGGAGTCAGGGAAAGTCCCGGACGATTGGAAGATCGCTGTTGTAACCCCCTTGTTCAAGAAAGGATCAAGACAAAAGATGGTAAATTATAAGCCAATTAGCTTAAGCTCGGTTGTTAGTAAAATTCTAGAATCCATCATTAAGGATGAGGTTTCTAAATTTTTGGAAGAGCAGGGTCGGATTAGGACAAGTCAACATGGATTTAGTAAGGGCCTGACAAACCTATTGGAATTCTTTGAAGAGGTGACAAGTAGGTTAGACCAAGGAAACCCAGTGGATGTGGTCTACCTAGACTTCCAAAAGGCCTTTGATAAGGTGCCACACGGGAGGCTGCTGAGCAAGGTGAGGGCCCATGGTGTTCGAGGTGAGCTACTGGTATGGATTGAGGATTGGCTGTCTGACAGAAGGCAGAGAGTTGGGATAAAAGGTTCTTTTTCGGAATGGCAGCCAGTGACAAGCGGTGTCCCGCAGGGTTCAGTGTTGGGGCCGCAGCTGTTCACATTATATATTAATGATCTGGATGAAGGGACTGGGGGCATTCTAGCGAAGTTTGCCGATGATACAAAGTTAGGTGGACAGGCAGGTAGCATTGAGGAAGTGGGGAGGCTGCAGAAGGATCTAAGCAGTTTGGGAGAGTGGTCCAGGAAATGCCTGATGGAATTCAATGTGAGCAAATGTGAGGTCTTGCACTTTGGAAAAAAGAATATAAGCATGGACTATTTTCTAAACGGTGAGAAAATTCGTAAAGCCAAAGTACAAAGGGATCTGGGAGTGCTAGTTGAGGATTCTCTAAAGGTAAACATGCAGGTTGAGTCCATGATTAAGAAAGCGAATGCATTGTTATCATTTATCTCAAGAGGGTTGGAATATAAAAGCACCGTTGTGCTACTGAGACTTTATAAAGCTCTGGTTAGGCCCCATTTGGAGTACTGTGTCCAGTTTTGGTCCCCCACCTCAGGAAGGACATACTAGCACTGGAGCGTGTCCAGCGGAGATTCACACGGATGATCCCTGGAATGGTAGGTCTAACATACGAGGAACGGCTGAGGATCCTGGGATTGTATTCATTGGAGTTTAGAAGATTAAGGGGAGATCTAATAGAAACTTACAACATAATACATGGCTTGGAAAGGGTGGACGCTAGGAAATTGTTTCCATTAGGCGAGGAGACTAGGACCCGTGGACACAACCCTAGAATTAGAGGGAGTAAATTCAGAACAGAAATGCGGAGACATTTTTTCAGCCAGAGAGTGGTGGGCCTGTGGAATTCATTGCCACAGAGCGCAGTGGAGGCTGGGACGCTAAATGTCTTCAAGGCAGAGATTGATAGATTCTTGATGTCACAAGGAATTAAGGGCTACAGGGAGAATGCGGGTAAGTGGAGTTGAAATGCCCATCAGCCATGACTGAATGGTGGAGTGGACTCGATGGGCCAAATGGCCTTACTTCCGCTCCTATGTCTTATGGTCTTATGGTCTTAAACCACCTTGACCAAAATTCCCAACATGCTTGGTTGTAGATCTTAAACAATCAGTAGACATTTTTGTCATTCACCACCTGGCCATGTAGTTATGAAAATTATTCCTTTGCCTTGTAATATTCAAAGTGATCACTGTAATATATAATATTAATAAAATTTTACCTGGTTATTGATATAAATAATAGTTAGTACTTTCTTGATGGTTTGATATTAACTTTGAAATACAATTGATTCCACTTAAATAACTAAATATGCAAAAACATAGAAGAGTTCCACTGTAGAATCTCTTTAAAGATCAACATTTTTTCTTTAATTTGTCTTGATGTTTTAATTAATTCATTCATATAAACATCTGATTGTTATTGCTCTACTTATATTCAGTTATATTTAGACAATGAAGTCATTGAAGGAATATATTAGAGTATTTACTGAGCTGAACAGTACAAATTAATTTAGTGAACATATGGCACATAGCCATGTCTACATAAAGTGAGTTAAAGTTGAAGTTAGATGAAATAAGTAAACGTTGTACCCTGAGTTAACAGTGGCATTAACTGATATTAATTTAGTTCAATTACGCTATTAGAATAAGTAAGTTTTAAGATGGAGATAAAGTTTTTTTTCCTTTCAAGGATTTGTTAGAATGTGGATTTGCCATCTCCAGAAGAAGTAACTTTATTAAAGGGTCAATTACAGAGATCTTTGGTAGATAAGGGATTCTATGGCTAAGGGAGGCAGACAGGAAAGGGAGTTGAAACCACAATCAAATCAGGCACAATCTTAAAGAATAGCAGACCAAGCTTAAGGACAAAATGACCTATACCTGCTCCGAAATCCTATGTTCCTAAGTTATTTTAGACAGTGTCATTCTCTATACAAGACAATCTATCAGAACTGTTTGTAATAGATTAACATTTGAGAGGAGATTATGATAGTTAGAATCCAAGCCTGAAAATCTACAAGGCATTGTAATTTGATTTGTAAAGATACGTTGGCTCTAAACTCTACGGGTGAATCTGTTCAAGTTTGCACATTGTGGAGGTGCCAGTGTTGGACTGGGTGGACAAAGTTAAAAACCACACAACACCAGGTTATAGTCCAACAGGTTTATTTGGAAATACAAACTGTTGGCGCGAATCTCCTTCCTCAGGTAGCTAGCGGAGTAGGATCACAGGACACAGAATTTATAGCATAAAATCATAGTGTCATACACTGATGCGATATTATGAACAGACCTAGATTAGCAGGGCCAGGGTGCAGCCTAATGACTGGTCTGACTGCAGAGAATTTGGGAATACATTTAAAGCATATTTTTGAAAAGCTCTTGGAAAATCTCATCTAAATATCTAGGGCTAAAGAAATGTTTCAATGTCCATAATGCCTATACAAAGAAAATCCCCTGAAAATAAATTAAAATAAATGTTGTTGATCTTCAAAGGTCTAGGCACAATGTCAACCAGAAACTCAAGTGAGTCAACAGTGACTTAGAAACATTGTCATAGACTGAGAACTAATTATGCATTGTCCTTAAACTTTAAAATAACACAAATTATATTTATACAATTTTATACCTTTAAAATAGTAAAATGTCCCAAAGCATTTCACAGAAGCATTGCAAAAAGAAACCTGAATCACTAAAGATATTAGATGTAGACGGTCTTAGAGGTAGACTTCAAGGAGAAAGGAGAGATAAAGAGGTTTACAGAGGAATTCTCATAACTTAAGTTGGCAGCTGAAAGCATGGCTATTAATGATGGCAAAATTAAAATTAAGAATCCTCAAGAGGTCAGAAAGTGATGACTACAGAGATCTTGGATGCTGCATGAACGAAAGCTAATGTTGACCAGCAAACACAGAACTGATGGGTGAACAGAATGTGGTGTGATGTGTGTAGTAGAGTTTTGGATGACTTCAAGTTTAATGATGTGGAGGTGTGGTGTTGGATTGGGGTGGGCAAAGTCACAAGTCACATGACACTAAGTTATAGTCCAACACGTTTATTTAAAATCACAAGCTTTTTAAGTGCTGCTCCTTCATCAGATGAAGTGGAGAAGGGTGCAACAGCACAGAATATATGGGTGGAGAGATAATGGCATGATAATTCCACTTCACCAGACGAATGTGTAGCACTCTGAAAGCTTGTGATTTTAAATAAATCTGTTGGACTATAACTTGGTGTCACGTGACCCCTGACTTCAAGTTTAATGAGTTTAGAATGTGATGATATATAGCCTTCACAGACAGAGTAAGGGGAATAAACCATTATTACCATGAATTTAAACAGCAGATTGGGAACAACCAAGCAATGGAAGAGTGAGAAAATGGCACAGGAATGCACTTGATATCTTCTCACCCCAATGCCATTTTCGCAGTGGTGGGCAAGTTGTCAGATCAGATACCTGTTGAGAGCACAATTGAAACACAATGACCATATATGAGCCACATCCTGCCTCTACAGACATTCTGGCCAAAGGGGATTTGGGGAGCAATGGCTGTGTTCCTGCCTTGAAGTCCATTGGTCTAAGTTCAAAGGCCACCAACTTTGGAGGTGTGTCATAACATGCCTGAACAGGTTGATTAAAAATATTTTTTTCAGACATTCTGTCCATGTCAGGAATGCTGTATCAGATGGTGATCCAAGTAAAGTTGACAGCCTCCCAATGGGCACTTATGAAGGTCCTTATTTAGGTAGAATCTGTGACCCATAGAGGAGAACCTCTGGTAATGTTGGCCATTTTCATAATGATTCCTGAAGAAGGGCTTATGCCCGAAACGTCGATTCTCCTGTTCCCTGGATGCTGCCTGACCTGCTGCGCTTTTCCAGCAACACATTTCCAGCATTTTCATAATAACACAATCACTGTCCTCAGAAGCCTTTCCTTCCTGCCAGGCCCAGATGAGTATGACCTCAATTACCTGCCACTCAGCTCCTTAATGTGCCCTATCCCTCATGTTGCACCTAAACAATAAGCAGTGGTGTTATTGTATTGCTAACCATCTGAGTAGTCTGACATTTATGGACTGCTACCAAAAAGTGCAACTCCAGGTTCCGACATCAGCTGAAGTTGTGACACCTCCCACTTCCAAGCCAAGAATAGGATTTCTGGACTATTAAGGTTTGTTGGACTTTGGGTCTGTGAGCAATGCCAGCTATCCACAAGTTTTCATTCCTCATGTAAGTCCAAACACTGAATGTCAATCAACGTTTTGATAACTGGGTCAAACTCAATTCTATTTTTACCTAATATTTACACACATGTATTTGAATGTTAATGGATATTAATCAGGAACACAAATCTTCTGGTAGATTTTAACATTGCTTGGCTGAAAAATTCTAAGCAAATTTGCAGAAACCCTTTTGATACCTTGGTGAAATCAGTTAACTTATCATAGTCTGATGAAAGAATGCTGGACCATCTGGTCATATGGTTAATTACAAGCCATGTTGTGCACGTTCCCAGAAAGTTATCTCCTATGCTCAAAAACATAAAATATCTTTTGAGAAGATGGGTTTGCAATATTTCCCGGCTTTGAAGAAACAACTATAAAACAAAGCACAGTGTCTTTTTATTGCTGCACCATTTATAAAAGCACAGGTTCGTCATTGGACATTTAACTACCTCAATATTACTGCGGGCCATCAACAATGAAAGGATAATGTTGCAGCATTCAAAGTTGATACAACCTACCCAGGTTAATGTTTAATCCATTTTACACTATCTATTACAGTTGACTTAATTGTGTTCAATTTATCCTTTGTAAATGGATAAATATTATTTCAAGCAAAAGTGGTCTCAAAAATTCCATGTTGGTGAATAATTTATGGAAAATTTCTTATGTTCCACAACTTTGATAAGCTTTTTGAATATGTTTAAAATTAGGGTAATTTATCTTAAATATTCAAACAAGCTTTGTACTCTGCTGCTCTGTTGAAACGAAATAATTTAAAGTCAGTTGAGACTAGCTGACCTGAAGTTATATGGGGAGTTCATATACTTCTAATACATTTTTATGCAAACTTCATTTTCTGGGCTAGTTGGACTTACATATTTACTACAAATAATACTGCAGTGTTTCAGTACCATGACAAAATTAGTGCAGAAGTCCAAGCTATCCAATAGTTTTTAATAAAGTTTGGCAGTGAGATGTAAAGAGAAAGAGAAAGTAATTTATTCATTCTTTTAAAAATCGTTTGAACTTTATAACATGTACCAATACCTAACTAGTGAAATATCATTAATAACCTGTCATGTTAAATTAATTTTGTATATCTCACTTACAAAACTCCCACGTCAGAAATATTTTCTTCTTCACTTTTCCTAGACAGTTCATTGCCTTATTGTTCTTTTCTTCAAAGTAAAGAATGATGGTGACGTACATCTGTCTTCCAATAGGTTCACAAAGTGAAGCCATTCTGATGAATGAGCTTGAACAGTGGGTATTGAGGGCTATCATAGGCCTCAACACATGGTCCTGTCCTGATGCATCATAAATACATTCTCAGCAATATGCGTAGAGTAATCAGGCAGTATTTTTCCTCTTGCTGACTCAGCAACTGTGAAGCCTATTTTGATCCTTCTGCTGCTGAGTTTAGCAAACTCAGTACGTACCAATAACCAAATCTTACTTGTTTGATGCTACCTATTCCATGAACTTATAAACACTTGACAAATTGAAGGGGAGAGATATTTTTCGACAATTCCAGTGGACTTGCTCAATTAAGAACATCGAAGTTCAGGTTAATGAACAATTTAATGTGATGCATTGTTCTTTGCAATAGAATTTGGTTTTGCAAGTTTATTATTGCAGAAGTAGTGGATGATATGGTGAATAAAAAATCTGAAAACATTATTTAATTCCATTACATGGTAGAATATTTCTAATATGTTTCCTTTGGTGTCCAATAATTTGATGTGTGCACATTTGAATTTAATTTGCCTCATGCATCAGTTGGGTTTTGTGACAGAGGATTCAGCAAGGCTTGCAACAAGGTTCAGAATGGCAGACTGGTTAGCAAGGTTAAGTCACATGGAATACATGGAGAAGTAGCCATTTGGATATGAAATTGACTCAGTGATAGGAAACAGAGGGTGATGGTGGAGGACTGTTTTTCAGACTGGAGACCTGTGACCAGCAGTAAGGATTGGTGCTAGGTCCACTGCCTTTCATCATTTATACAAATGATTTGGATGTGAATGTAGGAGGTACGGTTAGTAAGTTTGCAGATGACACCAAAATTGATGGTGTCGTGAACAATGAAGAAGGTTACCTCAGAGTGCAATGGGACCTTGATCAGATGGGCGAATGGGCTGAGGAGTGAATGATGGTGTTTAATTTAGATAAATGTGAGGTGCTGTATTTTGGAGTAAATAAGGGCAGAACTTATATACTTAATGGGAAGGTCTTGGAGAGTGTGGCCGAGCAGAGAGACTTTGCAGGTTCTTACAGGTTCATAGCTCTGAAAGCAGAGTCACAGGTTGACAGGGTAGTGAAGATAACATTTGGTACGCTTGCCTTTATTGGTCAGTAAATTACTTCTAGGAGTTAGGAGGTCATGTTGTGACTGTACAGGACAATGGTTAGGCCACTTTTGGAATATTGCATTCAATTCTGGTCTTCCTGATGTTGTGAAATTTGAAAAGGTTCAGAAAGGATCTACAAGGATGTTGCCAGAGTTGGAGGGTTTGAGCTATAGGGAAAGACTGAATAGGCTGAGGCTGTTTTACCTGGAGCATTAGAGGCTGAAGGGTGACCTTATGGAGGTTTATAAAATCGTGAGGGGCATGGATAGGGTGAATAGTCAAGCTCTTTTCCCTGTGGTGGGAGAGTTCAAAGCTAGAGGGCACAGGTTTAAGGTGAGAGGTGAAAGATTTAAAGGGCACCTAAGGGGCAACTTTTTTCATGCAGAGGGCAGTGTGTGAATGGAAAGAGCTGCCAGAGGACATGGTGGGGGCTGGTACAATTACAGCATTTAAAAGGCATCTGGATGGGTATATGAATAGGAAGGGTTTAGAGGGACATCCGCCAAATGCTGGCAAATGGGACTAGATTAATGTAGAATATCTAGGTGGCATGGACGAATTAGACTTCAGGGTCTATTTCCATGCTGTACATCTCTACTACTTCATGACTCCATAACACTCTTTTGGTCCATTACAATAAAACTGCAAGAGTGTAAGAAGAGTGATGTAATTCAGTTGGATTCAGCACAGTTTATACAACAGTTCCAACTTTATCAAAGTTTCCTCAAGATGGTTGCAAAGAAACCTTCCTATATTTGTGGGGTAAGGTCAGTAAAACTGACATCCTCAGGGAAAATACAATGGCAATTTCCCCAAACCACTCCATCTACTGACCCAATCCCCTACCCCAAGGCACTCACACAGATGCAGATGTATATAAACAGCTGTTAGTAGAAACAACAGAATTAGGTTGGGATCATCAGAATCTGAAAGTAGCTTGTATCTTGCTGAGCTTCAAGCTGCCAATTACAGAATTGGATAGCCAGTGAAATATATTCTTTACAGTTCATCTTTTCTACTCTGACAAACTGACTCACTCTGGCAGAATAAGTCACAGTCGAAGACAAGGAATAGTCTCACACTATTCCTATAAAAGGCTAATGCTTTAGAACTTCAAATCAAGAAGTTGGTATGTGCGAGCCATCTTAAAAACAGGTGAAGAGGAAAACTTTCCATCTTGAAGGGTTCTCAAAGCAAGAAAAAGCAAAGATATATTTTTGTGGAACTGCACTCCATGTGTCGTACAGCTTATGGATTTGGCTGAGAATGTTTAGCAAGACATTACCAAACTTTGTCTAAGATTAACATGGAATCATAAATATTTCTTATCAAAGTCTAGCCATTGTGAGCTCTGATGAAATATGTGGTAGAGTTGGACAACAAGTGTGGCAGGGCCCCCCTTGGCATTGAGAATAACGCATGCCATCGTTTATCCTTTTTATTAGTGTCTTGGTGAGATTCTTGCTGGACAGCGGTAAGCTGCCAATTGATGGTGATTACTGCTTGTTAAATGCTATGTTAATGTCAATTTGGCACAATAATACTCAGCTTTCTATCTTACCAAACTCGCTAAACAACTAGATGTTGGGAAAACTTGACACGGACACCAGAGGGAGCATTTGGCAGATTCAGCTTGCACTTGCTCTGAATGATTTCCATGTCAGAAACCAGACCCCAACATCTCACGACACACTCCACAGGCACTGGCCACAGCACACCACATCCAAGGGCATTGACACCTGACAAGTGCCAGCCCCTAAGAATCCTCATGGAACATCTCCAATTCATCTGCACTTTGAGCTGCACCAGCAACCATGATTGTAATACTGCAATAAGGACACTGTGCACTCAGGGACATAAAACCAGCACGTAGAATAGACCAGGCTGCATCTCTAGGTTCTTCGCTCACTGTCATTACACACACTCTGAGCCTGCCTTGATGCTCACAACATCCCTGCCTTGCATCATCTTGCTTTGCATTCTTTGCACTTTGCCCCTTCAGCCAGAGGTACCACGTTCATT